>NW_018225366.1:214365-233264 GCF_001263595.1 Phalaenopsis equestris | reverse complement strand
TCGGAAGATTATAAAAAGGGAATTTGAATGTGGACAGGAAGTTTTATTATACAATACAAGATTGAAATTATTTCTTGGAAAATTGAAGTATAGGTGGAAAGGGTCATTCAGAGTTATAAAAGTCTATCCATATGGGGCAGTTATTATTGAAGACCCCAATAATCGAAGAATATTTAAAGTGAATGGAAACATATTGAAATCATATTTTGATGGTCAAAGACCAACTTTTAAAGAGACAGTAAGGTTCGATCACGCAGAATAATATTGGGAATGTCGGGCTGATGACATTAATCGAGCGCTTTGTGGGAGGCAACCCATTTGTATCGTTGTTTAGCTTATTTTTGAGTTTTTTTTTGTTCGAGATATTTCACATATATTTATGTTCATTCCTTTATGTAGTCCATGTATCTAATAATATATTTATAAACATCTTTATTTGGCTTATTTTATGGAAAAATTGGGAATTTAATGGATCAAAATTGAAACGGCAAAAAATCTAGAACTGGCGCATGATGCGGTACTTTCCAGAGAGTTGACACATGATGTGCTAGATTGGCGCATGATGCGCCACAGGTCCAAAAATGTTTAAAACTTGTCAAATGGCAATTTTTGGTAGTTTTTGGATATTTCTTCTTTATATAACTCCTGAAAACTCACTCCAAACCATATTTTAAGGGGGAAAATAAAGGAAGAGTCACCACTTTTCAATTCCTATTGTTTCCCACTATAGAAAATCTGCTAGATTTAGAATTTTCAACCGAAGAAAGTTTATCAGTTTCGATGCACAAAAATTACATGATCGAGTTCTAATAAATAAGAGGCTTATCAAAGAAAGGAGATTTGTGAATTTAGGATTCAACACGCCAAATACTCGACTAGAGGAGACCATTACGCAGAGGTGTTGGAAAGTGCTATGCTACACTACTACCACTGTTGTTGTTCCCATAGTAAATGGATTTTATGCAAATCTTCATGCAATCAACCAAGGAATGATTTACGTTTCAGGCAGGTTTGTATAATTCACTACTTTAAGAATAAATGAGATGTTTATGATTGAAAATGTGTCTTTCTGTAATTATGCAAACTTTACCCCTAACAGAGAGAATATGAATGAACTCTACTGTTACCTTACGAATGAAGATCTTGATTGGGAGACCAGAGATGATGGAAATGTAAGTTTTCCTTCATCATTTTTAAATCCAGTTTCAAAAGCCTGACATTTATTTATTGCATCGAATTTACTTCCTACCATGAAAATTAGTAATTTCACTAAGAAATATGTCATTATGAATTACTGTATTCAAAGCAGAAAACTTATTGATGTTGGAGCTATTCTTATGAAATCAATTTTGGGTTTGATTGGGAATCGATCTGCAACTGGACTGAGACATCCATTTATTATTTTCCTACTATGCATTCAATCGTAAGTACCTTATGAAAGTTGGGAAAAAGTGCTACTTCCTTGGAAGCCGATGGATCCAGAAGTCTACCACAACTGTAATGGAATGGCAGATGAAAATGATATGAATCTACTGATGGATAAAAAATATCAGAATTCATCAATGTTTAACCCTACTACAACTCGAGTGTACTTTTAAAGAGGATTAAGAAGATAGAAAAAGATGTATAGAATCTCATGCACGTGATAGGAAATATTATTGAAATGCTCGATCATCTAGATTGGAGACTGAGGGAACATTTTGAACATACAAGGCATATTGAAGATGGATTGGTACGTATGTTCAAGAAACATGCTTGAATTGAGGAGGAAAATTCAACTGATGAATTTCCATTTTGACCCTTCTACAATCTGTATGTGCACTACCAATCGATGGGAGATTTCTAGGAGGACAATAGTGAAGATGATGTTTGAATTTAATTTATGCACAAAATGTTGTGTGTAGTACTTTTTGTTTTTGTGTTTGATTACATTTACTTTATAATGGAAGCTATCTATATTTATGTTTTGAATTTTGATGTTTAGATTTCAGTGATAGGATGTTGGCTTGCTTTAGAACACTGAATTTGATGTTTATTTTCTTAAAAAATATTAGTTTGTAATAACACAAATTTTATATATAAATATGAGTGTTGTGTTTTTTTTGTAAAATTTTTGTGTTAGTGTGATGTTTATATATGCTTAAAAAGGTTTATTTGAGTCAAATAGAGGTTGACGTAAAGTGGTACGGAGCAGATTTTCACAAAAACCAAAATCTGGAAAATTTGAGCTTTGGCGCATGATGCGCCAACTTATAGAGCCTTAGCGCATGATGCGTCAAAGGGTCGAGCATGTTATATTGTCTAGAAAACTACAAAATCACATGGATAAACTCCATTTTTGCTGCTTGAGTCATCTTCTACCTCAAGACCTTGGTCTAGGGCATCACATTATGGGCGATAGAGAATGATTTGAAGGATAAAGTCTCTAGATTTCATCTTCTCTTTGTAAGAGCTTCAATTTAACTTAGAAATTTTTATTTTTCTCCATGGATTTTGGGAGATCTGTAAATTGAAATTTTTGATGAAATTACATGAAGTCATGGTGAAATGTTTCTTACCAAATAACCTTGCTTCAAGAGTTAGATTTTTGATTTAGTAATTTATTTGGACTATATTTTGATTTTTTTAGAATTTTCAAATGGCTCCTCGAGTTAAGAGGGAAAAGCCATCCAAGGACTTCAAAGAACAAATATTTGTTTATTTCAAAGCAAAAAATAGTTACAATACTCAGATGAAGACCAAGAGAATGATCCAAGTGCGAGCATTTGCAAACTTGGGTGACGAGGTCAAAAGACTTATTCTTGTCATGAATTGGGAAAGATTCTGCTACTTCACTGCCGTGGAAATTGTCCCAATGGTTTTAGAGTTTTATGTAAACCTGAGATTCATTACTGATGATCACATCCTAATTAGAGGTAAACAAGTTGAGTTTACTGCTGATTGGATCAATACTTTTTATGGTTTGAGGGGTGTAATTTTCAATGAATATACCACATTTATGATAACTGATTCAGCAAAAGTGGAAGTGATTGTATTTTTGACTGAAGGAAGAGGGCAATGGAAGATTAAGAATAACAGGTAGTTAACTTCACTGCTTTAATGTTGACTATTCAATCAAAAATATGGCACCACTTCATTTCTGCCAAATGTTGTCAACAAATAATTTGGTTGATGTTACTAAAGATAGAGCTGTACTCAACTATTGCAATCAAAACCTGAAGGCAATAGATGTGGGTGTACTTATAGTTCAACATGCTCGAAGTATTGTTGGTAGTTCTACAGTTGGAGGATTGGAAAACCCTGCCTTAGTTTTGACTCTATGTGAACAATCAGGAGTAGAATCCCATAGAAATGAAGAGAGATTGCAGCCACAAAATCCAATAAGGAGACATATGATTCAGAGAGTAGAATCATTTGTTGAGTCTAGAAGTGGAAGAATGGATAGGCCCTCTACATCTACTGCAGGGGCATCTACTTCTAGATCTGTATCACTTGAAGGTATTATGGACCAACTGATGATTAAACAGATGGATATAGTAAATATTCAAACTCAGTTGTGAGAGATAGGAGTAAGGAATGCATATAATGATGAATATCTTTTGAGAAGAGTTCGACATGATATTGACTTTAAAAATTCCATGGTAAGACAGCTTAGGGGTGAACCTAATGTCGACTTTCCTACTTGCCCCAGTTTCATTCCCTATGCTCCATACATGAAGAAGAAGAAGAAGAAGAATCAGATGATGTAGAGAAAAGAGATGAAGATTGATGTTTTATGAGCCTTATTTAGTTGTTTTTATGTCTGTTTTTTGTTTGTGTTTGTATTAGGATGTGCTTTTATTTGAAACTTGTTATAGTAGTAAAAGACTTTTTAAGTTGTGTTGTGAACTAAATCTATAATCGTTATTGTAGAGTTTCACTTTTTTTTGCATTTTTAGTATTTTTAGTTTTGTTTGTCAGTTTAGTTTTTCGGTTTTCGTATTTATGTTTTTTATTCTTAGCAAGTTCTCTAGAATAAATTATGTTTAACTTAATTCTTTAAAGCCTGAATGTAGTTTTACAGTTATTACCTGCAATATACCAGAGCCCAATTTTAAAGTCAAAAATCCATTACAGGTCCTCTACATGTTAGTTTTTATTTTCGTGCATTTACTATTTTCTTTCACCTATTTAATTTTATATCCAAAATATTTTTAAAGTCATTTAAAAAGCTTATTTTTGTGGGAAAGAAAAATTTAGTTTGAAAATGAGTAAACTAAATTTTATTTGTCCTTAAGTAATTTTATTTTTAAAATTAATTTAACATGGTCTGGGGTATTAAGATTTAACTTTAAATGACTACTATTTATAAGTATTATAGTAAATTTAAATAAAGAGTTTTTAATAATGAAGGTGAATTCTAAAGTTGAAAATATTTGGTATGATAGGATAAGACTAAGTTTTTCTATTTAAAGTGAAGGAAATTGTATTTTTGAAGTGTTAAGAATTTTAGAGTTTCATGTAAGAAGAAAGGAATGAAACTTTATGAAAAATCATAAACTAATGTGAATTTATAAAGTGAAGAAAGGTATAGAGTTTTGACTTTAAGAAGAGGATAGTTAAGTTCAAAATCATTAAAAGTTATCCAGATATAATAATCCTCACTTGGAAAGACAAGAAGATAAAGGATTGAAATTATCATAAAAGAAAAGAAAAAAATGAAACAAAGTAATGAAAAATGGTGAGGAGAAGCTTGAGGAGATGCCTAATAAAAAATTGGCTTCACTTAAATCAACTTAAAGAAGGAGCTTTATTACATTTTATAAACTTATAGTGGAGTATTAGTAGCATTTCTAGTGAAGTTTTCATGAAGTTATCTTTAATATGAATGTTCTAAATGTCTTTAATATGACAAATTGCAATTCTTCTTAATATGAATAGAGATTCAGAAATCTTAAATTTGATTACTAAGTATTCATAGACTTAGAATTTGAATCTAAGTTATTAAAGGGTTTTTCTTAAGTTTTTTTATTCTATTTATTAAATTAAAGTATAGAAGTCATAATTTAATCTCTATCCTAAGCCATATGCTTTTATGTAATAAAAATGTCACTTGAGGATAAGTAACATTTAAGTTTGGGGGATTTTGATACACAAAAGTAATATACCATTCTAAGTACCTATTTTATGCTTATTTTTAGTGATACTGCACTCTAAAAAAGGGTGTTATTGTATTTTTGTTGCAGGTATTTCATTTTTAGGCATTTGGATGAAAAGTGATTAGAAGGACAAAACTTGGAGCAATAAGAGCCAATTTTATGTTATGGCGCATCATTTGCCGAGGTTCTGGCGCAAGATTTGTCGGATTGGTGAATGATGCGCCATAATCTAGGGATGAGTTTCTAAAATTAAGGCAGTTCGAGACAAATTTTGCATGAATTTTCAATGTGACATTTATTCTACAAACCCCTTGGAGTGATTTAATGCATTTAGACACTTTGGAAGGTTCTTTTATGAAGGGATATGACTCTTTGATCAAATGACACATATTTTGAATTGACTTTTGGAGGAAATTTTGGAGGGAATTTTCAATACTTTTCCAAAGGAGGCGGCCCAAAATACAAGAAGAAGACTTGAAGAACTTAAAAGGGGGGGGGGGACAAAAAGAGAAGTTTTGGTTCCTAGCATGAGTGTTATAGAGAGAGAAGAGGAGATTTTCCTCTATGTTTGTAAGAGGAGAGGGAAGGTGAGAGATTTCTTCTTTATTACATTTTTAAGAGAGAATTGGGAGTGTTTGTAAAGAAAGAAAGGCTTGGAGAGAACTTCTAGGAATTTGCTTGAGAAGGATTGTGAGATAAGTTATATTTTTATTTCTTTTGTTTTGTATACTCATTTTTATATATGAAATCCATGTTTTATCGTATCCTTCTTATGAAATCTGAGTAGTGTTCATCATCCTTCTCCCTATCTTGAAGATATGGTTTTGTGATGAATAGATTTTATTTTCTAGGGTTTTAAATGATAATAAATTATGATGATTTAAACTCTGATCTTCATTTACTTTTTGATCTGGCCAATTGAAATGTTAAAATTTGGTGAGAGACATATGTTCTTAAAAGAGATATGATTTCTACAACATAAAGAATATCACATTTGATTTCTTGGGAGAGTATGTAATCCATGGGGTTGGGTGAAAATAAATAGAGAAATATACTTTTGTTGGATGCAAAATTGGAGATTTTAAGGTGACAGATTGAAATCCCTAATTTGATTCAGTTGATTGGAAATAAATGCAAGATTGTTAGCCCTCACGGAAGGGTGTAGTGGGAGCTCTGGGGAGCTCTGGAGTGGCAGCCAATATCCTCCCAACATAACCAAGGAATTAGGAATCTAACTCTCGATTAGTCATTGTTCTCTATACCACTCGGAAGAGGGTAAAGAATTGGATTGCTCCTATTTGGCACAAAACACTTTTTATAAAATTTTTTAAAAGATTTCAATTTCTTCACAAACTATAATTTCCTTACAAACCATATACTCATTGTAAAGGGGAAGAATGCTTTCTTAAATTTGAACTTTCTGTCACAACAAAAACCTTGTTTAATTTTTTCAATTTTATTTTTGAAAATTTAGTATTTAGTTTAGTTTAAATTTTGTAATCTTACATCTGCATTCTAATTAGCATTCACCTGAGTAGTCAATTTTCAAATTTCACACTTTACTTTTATTTTTTATTTTTTATTATAAAATAATTTCGAAAATTTAGTTTAGAATTTTCCTGCTTCCCTGTGGGATCAATATCTCAGACTCCATTTGACCCCTTTACTAATCGCACTATACATATACTTGCATTGATATTTAGGAGATATTTGACAGTTTAAAAAAAGTAGTAAAAGATAAATTGTATTCATAAAAAGTGTTTTATTAGGATTATATTGCATATTTATTATAAATATACTTACATCATGTTTTTGGTGTCGTTAAATGGTGTCAACTTCATAAATATTTGAATATACAAACCTCCCGTGTCAGTTATCCAGTGGAAGTTGTCGGTCACCGAAATTGGAATCCCGTCGCCCGCTTCAAAGGGATATTTTAATTTACATACATATAATTAATTTTAGAAAATACAAAGTCTATCTGATCCCATATCTTTCAAAGTTTAGATGAAAGAGCACTACACCTCAAGCTATGTATCTACCTTGAAAGATAAACACATAACTTGATAGTGAGACTCAATTAAATAAACTAAGAAATGTATGACATCCGTTTGGTCTGCAAAACTATTTAATTTATAAGCTAACAAGTTCCACTTATTAATTTGGAAAATTAAATAGGGTTTAAATTAAGCTGGGTTCTTCAAAGTTTCCTATAAAGACAAGCACTTATAGTTAATTACATCTTATATAATTGAAGTTACATAAGAAAAATATCGATAAAAATCAAGGGATATTGTATTTAAGGAGTTTCAAAGGATAGGACTTTTCAAAGAGCTCGGATAAGGAGGTGTGAGAGGGGAATTGTTTTAACTTGGAACATTTATTTTTGCAATCTAAAGGAAGAAGAACTAAGGGATGTCACAGAGCCTGAGGAGAATCTCATTGACTTCCCAAGCTATCATATGGTTTGACTTCAATTTAGACTAGAAATATTTAAATGTTTCATCCTGCCAATTTTATTAATTAGGGCTTAAAATTGTCTGAGGTGATCACACAAATAGCCTGGAATATATGAGGATTTAAGTCGTAATGAATGACAACCACAGAATCTTAAAGCGACTTAGGGCTTATGTTGTAGAGCAGAGCCATACAAATGTCTAAAGAAAATTTGAGGATTTATGTCGCACTAAGCAGACAACCATGAAGTTCTATGGTTTTTTGTTTAATTCTAAAGAGTGGTTTAGCTGGTGTAGACACGTTTTGTGTTGAAGATGGTCGTCCTGTCCACAATGCTAGCTCCAAGCTCCTCATCATGGTGAGTTTTTCTAATGTGTCAATTCATGATGTCAAATTAAATATTACCTAAGGTTATGGTTATTTAAATATTATGGGGGATATTATAGTTGATTAGAGCGACACCGGTTAGGATCCTATGGTTCTTTCATTCCAGCTCCACTATTTTTCTTCAGATTCACTTAGTCCAAATGAATTTACTCAACTCAACTTAAAGAGTTTCATACTTTAATTTAGATCGAGGTAAATCTCATTAACAACTGTAGGTTAACTTCTCCAAGGGATTCCCGATTATCTCATAGTGAAATTTTAATTTAGTTGTAGTTTTTATTTTGTTTTGTTTGTGATTAAATTTTGAGTTGTCTTATACTTTGACTGGTGTAGCAGTGAATTTTATCTTATTTAATTTTTTAGTTTTAGTTTTTACATGCATGGTGACTTTAAGCATTCAATCAAGAGAAAAGAGGTACCAAAAAGTAAATGCAATAAGTTAAAGCGTACATGTCGATTCTACCCGCTCCTCTACCAGAAAAGTTAGCTTTGGCAATATGTATATAATTTTGCAAGGAATTCAAATTATAGGACTGGATAAAGGAATAGCTACCAAATCCCAGGTTATGGATTTTTTGAGTCTTGGAATATCTTAGTGGATGATTTTAGAATAAAATATAGTTAGTTCAATTTGCCCTTCGAGATATTCAGGAGATTCCAAAGTGCTCAGAGCATGACCCTGAATCACTTTGAAGATTTCTTAAAATATTTCAAGTTCATTTTGAGCTTATCATATAATTTTATTAATCATCCAAGGTTAAGTTAAGGTTATCCCATTACTAAGAAAACTTGATGTTTTATTTATCCCAAGGCTATGACATTCAATTAATCAGTCAATATTTCATTTAAGAGTTATGTGGATGGATGCCTCTTAGGCAAATATGAGTCATCAAAGGTTTTGGTACCCAAAGTTGAAATTGGGCTTGAATTGTAAATAGGTGTTAATAATCAATCATGTTATCTTCTAAATCTAATCAAATGAGTTTAGATGTCAATCTTGGGTCACTATCAAGCTCTGAACAATCATAGTAGGTGAAATGGTAACTTAACAGAATTTAGATTTAAATGACATGCATTCTTATTAGAAGATCACATTATCATCAATCACGAGTTTTAAATTAACAAAATATTATCTTTCTAACTCGATCAATTGAGAATCATTTAATTCTGATTGACTTCCAAGTCATGGTAATTAAGGAAATTCAAAGTTATGAGGTGGGTTTTCCATAGACTATGGATAAGACTCTCATCTAATTAACTAAATTCAAATAACTTCGAGAATTTTTAGAGTGTCTTATCCGTAGTCAATTAAAACATTAGATGAGAAAATGTGCGTCTTCCAAATTTAATTTAATTTAAATAATTATTTAAATCTAAAAGGTAGTATTTTCAAAGTTGAATTACATGATTATCCAAATTAAATATTTTATTCATGAGAAAAAAATTAGAGGCCACCTTAAGTCAGAGAAACACTTAGGTAAAATTTCATGATTATTTGAATTAAATCTTTATTTCAATTTTGTACTTCTAATTGATTTTTATGATTTAATTTGAATGGAAAAGATGTTTTATTTAAAAAAATTATTTTTCATTTTTGTTAAATCTCTCTGAGCCCAGAGAACTCAGATAAACAAAGTTTGCATTTTTATAATTTATAATTTTTTAATTATAATTTATTTTGAGAAAATAAGAAAAATTCATTTTAAGCTTTTAAAAATTTATTTTTAAGTTAGAAAAATTAGGAAAAATATCCTAATGAGTTTTAAGTGATCAGGGAACAATTAGGCACTTTTTAAAAAATTTTAATCTTTTTTAGATTTTAAATTATTTTAAATTCAAAATAAAGCTCGAAAATGAAGTATTTCCTCAAAAACAAATTTTATTTTTCCTAAGTGCCCCTGGTCACAAAGAACCCAGAAAAATACTTTCATAATTTTCCCAAATGTATTTAATTTAATATAATTATTTTTGTATAAAAATACAAGATTTCTTAGAAAACCAACCTTAATACTTAGACTTAATAATGTAATTTTTAAATTTTTACAGTTGTTAAACATGATTTTTATTCACAGTGTGGAATTGATTTTGTCAAATTTTTATTAGTATTTAGTTCACATAAATTAAAGCATGATATATACATTTAATTAACTATAGAAATGTACAAAATAATCGAAATCATCATGACATTTTCTCTAAGCTTTTCTCACCATAGGAAACCTACTAAAACTATTCTCATAAGTTTCTAAGTGGTAATTTAATTTATGTAATTAAAATAACTTAAATACCCATCCTAGCTTGAAAATTATTGTTACAAGAATAGAGATGCCCTCTGACCTTGGAAAAATCAGAAAAAATCCCCTTTGTCATAATGAATGAACCCCAAAAGTTTCAAGCCATGGTGAGCACTGCTTGACCATAATGAATTAAAATACTTCAGGTAGTATTTAATTCATTAAAAATGAGAGACTTAATAAATAATTTTCTTGAGTCCACATTGTTCTCCTGTATTCACTGAGCAAGTGAATATTTTTATTTTATTTTTATGATTTTTCATGAGAAAGATATGGATTTTTAAAGTTTTAGTATTTAAATAAATAAAATAAATCCAAGTTTTTCTATTAAAATGCGCGACGCCACCTCGACCTACAATGGCTCCAAAAAGCCACATGGCGCTCCACCATTCAACATTGCCAAAAACGCCAGTGCCACATCAGCCCACGGTTCACGTATCATCTCTTCATCCGACTCTATCACGACTGTCCATTGAATAAACACGTGATCGGATGACATCCGTTCATCATCCTCAAAAAAGCTAACCCGAGAACCGTTCATACTAAAACCTTAAGCTTTTCATCTACACTCAACCAAATTGCATGGAGTTGTTCCTAAAACTTCATCTACTCATGATGAGCATATCTATATAGCTTATATAGTATGAAACATAGTAAATACGTATGGAGATTCAAAGTAGGCTTAGATTGGGGTTGAGTTTGAATACCATTATCTAAGAGGGGAGGCCTCAATCAGATGGTTGTGGCAGCTTTGATTGGAACCAAAAATCCTCCAGATGAAGTTCTAAGCCCTGGTGAAAAGTCTAGGTATGATTTTAATCAAGCTCGATTTCAGGTGTTAGACTAGTCTAGAACTGTGTTAGAGGCTCTTTGTGATGAGGATTTTGTGGGGAATTAGCTTCTCTCACCTAGGGGATGGTGTGTGCATAGTTAATTGGGGTTTTGTTCACTGTGGTCCTATGGAGAAATTTGTCCTAGTTTTAAGGCAAATTTCAGTGAATAAATTAGCTCTATAGAGTGGTTATGGGGGGAGGTTGATAGCAGGAGGATTACACTTAGGAAGCTTTGAAGAAGCTCTAGCGAGATTTAGGCAGAGTTTCCCCAATGTTTCAAGTACTCTCTCCTTTAGCTATAGAGAGCTCCATTTATAGCCATGGCTGCCTGGTGGAGCTCAGTGCTGAGAATTGGGTGCTAAAGCATGCTGAGGTGGAGGGAAGAAAGGCTCTAGTGACCAATGGGAGTGAGCCAAGTTAGGGAGGTTTAATTTTGGGTTTTGGCCATTTGGGGCTCCCTTGTCCTGGATATTTCTGACGACTGAGGTGGTGGCTGGCCAGAGTATGGTCACCTCTTAGCTCAAGGAGGTCAGGGGGTGCTTAATTATTATTAAATCCCAAGGGTAAGATTGATGGAGATGATGTTTCAACTTTAGGCTAAAAATGGGTAAAATCTCTTCAACCAAGGGACCATTGGTCCATAGCTCTTCTATGGTGGGCTAAGTGAGTCTATTCTGTTTATTAGGCTCCATTTAGTGGTTGTGGTGTCTTTAATTTGGTCACTTGGGCATGACTAAATCAATTTTGGTGCATGGGTTTAATTTGGGTTGAATTGTCTTGAAGTTGGGTTTGGGTTAGGCTAGCCATGACATTGAGCCCAATTGATTGATTGATTTTTTATGGATGATTTTCATGAGGGAGTTATTAAAAGATTTGGAGTGATTTTGAATTGGTTTGAAAGTTTAATTTGAAGAAATTTTGGTCATTTGATCAATTTGGGGATATTGAGTTAAATTTGGTTTTAGGTTGGGCTAGATTTGAGCTAAGTCCAAATTGGGAGTACAAAATGATCTAGGGGAATGTCATGAAGAGTTCTCAAAATTAATTGGGTGCCAATTTTGGGGTTTGTTCATTCAACTTGGGAACGTGGCAAAATTTGGATAAAATTAGGGGTTTTGGATTTGGGTTGAAATTGAGTGAAATTGAAGCTTGAACAATGTCAATTTAAGGTTCATTTTATTGAGTGGAGATGTTTCAAAGAGTTTATGATGCATAATTTTGGAAATTGGAAAGATTTGGGGGTTAAACGATAGACTTGAGGGTTCAATTTGGTGAAATTTTGACTTAGGGCAAATTGGGGCATTTTGATTTGGGTTGAAATTGGATTCAAATGTGGGTCAATTGGACTTGGATTTGGTTTGAGTTGAGTATGATCATGATGAATTTGATTTTAGAATTGAAATTGGAGAATATTGAGATTAAATTGGTGGACATTTAGGGTGAATTTAGGGAAATTGAGCCTTTAAGGGCAGTTTGAGACTTTTGGTCAAAGTTGGTCAAATTGATCAAATTGGGTTCAATTGAAGGGTCCAAACTAACTTTAGGGACATTTTAATTGATTTTGAGAGTTTTAGGAAAGTTTTGGCCACCTAGGTTTTTTTTGGTAATTTTGGCCAATTTGGTGGTATTTTAGTAAGTTGGGTAGATTTGGGACGCAAAAGGCTAAGTTTGGTATTTTGGGAAAATTGAGCTGCCTGACACACTAAAATAATATACTATTTTAAGCACTTATTTTATGCTTATTTTTGGTGATATTGCACTTTAAGTAAGTGCATTTTCATATTATTGATGAAGGTATATTATTTTTAGGCATTTGGAACAATAATGGCAAAAAGGACAAAATTTAGAACCAAAACAGTGAATTCTGGGATTATGGTGCATGATCGGCACATGATGCATCGTTTGACAGAGAACTGGCGCATGATGCACAAAATCGGCGCGTGATGCCCTAGAGATGACTTTCTTCAAATGAAGGACGTTCGAGACAAATTTTGCACAAATTTTTATAGGGACACTTGTTCTACACACCTATTGAAGTAATTCAATACATCTAGACACTTTGGAAGGTTCTTTTATGAAGGTATATGTCTCTTGGATCAAATGACACAACTTTTGAATGGAAAAGGAGTTGACTTTTAGAGGAAACATTTGAGGGGAAATTTTGAATTCTTTTTCAAAGGAGGCAGCCCAACATAAAGAGAAGGCTTCATAGAGTTGGCGTGAGAGATGAGAAAAATGGAGAGAGGGTGAAAGTTAGCATGAGAGGCAAAAGGAGAGAAGAGAACATTTTCTTCTAGAGTTGTAAGAGGAGAGGGAAGGTGAATGATTTCTCCTTCATTACACTTCTAAGAGAGGGATTGTAAAGAGAGAAAGACTTGGAGAGAACTTCTAGGGATTTTTTTGAGAATGATTATGAGATAGGTTATGTCTTTTATTTCTTTTATTTTGTAAACTTGTTCTTATAGATGAAATTTGTGTTTTGTCGTATCCTTCATATGAATTCTGAGTAGTCTTTTTATGCTTCTCTCTACTTTGAGATATGATTTTTTGAAGAATTAATTTGATTTTCTACGGTTTTAAATTTTAATAAGTTTTGAAAACTTGAACTCCGATCTTCATTTACTTCTTGATCTAGCCAATTGAAATGTTAATTATTTTTGAGAGACATATTTTATGAATAGGGATATGATTCTACAACATAGGGAGAATTACATTTGATTTCATGGGAGAGTGTGTCATCCATGGAATTGTGTGCAAATAAATAGAAAAATACACTTTGTTGGATGCAGAATTTGAGATTTTAAGGTGGCAGATTAAAATCCCAAATTTGGTCGAGTTGATTGGAAACTAATGTGAGATTGTTAGCCCTCAGAAGAGGGAGTAGTTGGAGCTCTGGATTGGCAACTGGTATCCTCCCAGCCTAACCACAAAATTAGGGACAAAACTCTAGATTAGTCAATGTTATTTATATCACTCGAAAAATGGTAAAGAATAGGATTATTCCTATTTGCACAAAACATTTTTTATATATATTATCAAATGATTTAAACTTATTCAAAATCCATACACTCATTGTAAAATGGAAGAATACTTTCTTAAATTTTAACATTCCATCAAAACAAAAACTTTGTTCATTTTTTGTAATTTTACTTTTGAAGGTTGGTTCTTAGTTAGTTAACTTTGTTTTTCAACTATAATTTATATAGCATTTTCCTTTGTAGTTAATATTTAAAGTTCACATTTTAATTTTATTATTATTTTTTAAATTAGAAAATAATTTCAATAACTTACTTTAAGGATCTTCCAACTTCTCTGTGGAAACGATATCTAGGACTCCATAGAGCCTATTATTACATGAGCGATACGTATACTTGCATTAATTTTATCAGGAATTTGGCAGTTCAAAATGAGTTTTAGTTTAATAAAAGGTACTTTTTTTGGGACTATATTATGCATTTATTATATATTTGTCGTATGTATTTTTGTAATATTGAAAAAGATTTGCAAAATTTACATGCTAAATCTAGCCACCGCATCATCTTTTTGGCGCCATTGTTGGGATGTAACAGAAAGTAGTATTAGTAAGAATTTTATTATATTTTATAAATGTATTAGAAAAAGAAAAAAAGAAAAAGAGAGTTTGTAGTTTGGTCTTGAACATTTTCTTATTTAAGTGTGTTTGCTTGTTTTTAATTACTTTCTTTATTTTTTTACACGCAAAATCTAAAAGTTAGTACTTTACAATTCTGAATTAGAGAGAACTGTTAAAAAAATTTGAAACAAATAAAAAGAAAAAGATCAATTTATCAAAATATTTTTAAATTTAAACAATGCTAGAAATGAAAATGAACATCATCAGAGACCTTTAAAGATTATGCTAATCCTATAATAGATGAAATTCATTTGAGTATACAAAATCCTGTTGTAGTTACCAATTCATTTGAGCTTAAACCTTTTATTATTTAAATGGTACAAAATAATCAGTTTGAAGGAACACAAACTGAAGGTCCTAATTTACACCTTACTACTTTTCTAGAATTGTGTGCTACATTTAATTTGATGCAGTGTCGAATGATGCTGTCAGGCTTATACTTCTTCCTTTCTCACTAAGGAATAATGCTAAGATCTAGTTAAACTCATTAGCATATGGTCAATTAGAACATGGGGAGATTTATAACAAAAATTCTTATATAAACATTTATCACCTTCAAAAACTACTAAGCTTAAAAATTATATCACAACCTTTATTCAGTTTTAACGAGAATCAATTTATGAAGCCTTAGAAAGATTTAAAGATCTCCTTAGAACGTATCCACACCATGCATTGCCAGACTGGTTAATAATTCAAACTTTTTATAATGGGTTGGTTTGATCTCTTAGGTTGATAATTTACACTACTGTTGATGGATCATTAATGTCAAAATCATTCGATGAAGCATTTTCATTTATTTAAGAGATGGCAACAAATAACTTTTAATGGCCCTATGAAAGAGTAAATAAAAAAAGAGTAGCTAGTATTAATGATTATGATGGATTATGATGCAATATCTATGATGATGCAATATCTATGTTAGCTTCCCAAATAGCTGCTATATCAAAGAAGATAGATAAATTTGGAATGAATTATTTTTAAATAGCACGTGTGCTTTAGGAAAACTCATTAGTACAAATGATAGAATCTCAATCTTCTTATGAGACTTTAAAAGTAATAAACAAATGTTCTAATAACCCTTATGCCAATTATTAGAATCCTTGATGGATGAATCATTCAAATTTTAGTTGGAGCAATAATAATTCAAATGTTGCAAATCCGCAATGGGGCAACAATACCGCTAACCCATTGAGAAGCCCCAACAATCAAGGGAATCAAGCTTATAAACCTTATTACCCCCCAAGATTTAATATTTTTCAGATTAAGTAGAAACATATATCCATTGAAGAGTTGATATTGCAAATGGGCGGTCAATTACAGAGTCAAGGAGCTATAACTAGAAATAAGAAAAATGAATTTGGATGTATTGTTATCGCACTTAGCAATAAACCTCCATGAACATTCCATAGTAACATTGAAGTAAATCCTAAAGATCAGAACAAAGAGCAAATTAAAGCTATTCAACAGAGAAGTGGAAAAGAATTAGAAAATACAATTTAACAAGGCATTGAAGTTGAAAAAGATGAGGTGAAAAATGAAAAATCTGGTGAAGATTTTTATATTGAAGCAAAAATTTGTATTAAAATAATGAAAATCACTGTAGAAATACCATTACCTCCTTTTCCACAAAGATTGAAGCAGAAACACAAAGATAATCAATTTTCAAAATTTTTGGAAATTTTGAAGAAATTAACGATAAACGTACCATTTGTTGAAGATTTGAAATAAATATCAAGCTATGTGAAGTTCATGAAGGATTTACTTAAAAAGAAAAAGAAGTTTATAGATAATGATACTGTTACACTCGGTGAAGAGTGTAGCGCTGTAATTCAGAAAAAGCTTTCTGAAAAACTTAGAGATCCGGGAAGTTTTACGATTCCTAGTGCTATTGGTGAATGATTTTATGGAAAAGCTTTATGTGTTTTAAGAGCCAGTATTAATCTTATGCCGCTATATATATTCAGAAGATTGGGCTTAGAAGATATTTCACCTACAACTGTAACTCTTCAGTTAGCTGATTGTTCAATTACCTATCCAAAAGGAGTTATAGAAAATGCTTTGCAAAAGTCGATAAGTTTTTGTTTCTTGTGGACTTTATTGTATACGATATGGAAGATGATAAATAAAATTATCATTTTAGGAAGACCATTCCTAGCTACTGGATGAGCTTGTTGGCGCTGTTTTTAATTTTGGTTTGGAGAGTTGCCCGTAAGAAGCTGTTGGTCACCGGAATTGAAATCCCATCGCCTGCTTTGGAAAGACGTTTTAATTTACATATACATTTAGTTTTAGAAAAATATGAAATCAAATTGACCCCATATTTTTCATAGTTTAAACGAAAGTGTGTTGTACCTCAATTACTGTGTCTATCCCGAAGGATAAACACAAGACTTGAGGATGAGGCTCGATCAAATAAAATAAGAAATATATGAAATTTGTTTGTTCTGCGAAACATTTGTATTTGCTGACAAGTTCCCCTATTTAATATAAAGAATTAAATAGAGTTTATATTAAGCTGGGTTTAGATATGCTTGCAATAAGGGCAAGCCCCTATAGTTAATCACATCTTAAATGACCAAAGTCACCTAAGAAGACTCTCGATAAAAATCAGGAAATATTATCTTCATGGAGTTTCAAAGGCTAGGACTTTTCAATGGGACTGGACGTAGAGGTGTGAAAGGGGATTGGTGAGGTGTGAAAGGGGATTGGGGGATTGGTTCAAATTTGGAATAATTTGTTGTAGAGTCCAAAGAAGGAAGAACTTGGGGATGTCATGGATACATAAGAGAACCTTGGTGACTTCCCAAGTTATCCTATTGTTTGGCTTCATTTTTTAGAAGAAATATTTAAGTATTTCATCCTGCCAATTGTATTAGTTAGGGCTTACATTCATATGAAACGATCACACAAATAGCTTGGAAGATGTGAGGGTTTAGGTCGTGAGGGACGACTAAATGTGAGGATTTAAGTCGTGACGAACGACGACCTCGGAATCCAAAGATGAGTTATGACTGATATTGTATAGCAGGGCTTAGGCCTAAAGATAAGGTGAGTATTTATGTTGCATAAGCAAGTAACCTCTAAGTCCTATGAAATTGTTGTTTATATCTTAGGAAGGAAGATTGGTTTAGCCGGGGAAGACAGGTTTTGCTGTTAAAGATGGTTGTGCTGCCCACCATGCTAGCTCCAAGCTCCTTGCGGTGACGAGTTTGAGTTTTCTAGTGTGTCAAGTTATGATGTCAAATCAGGTGGCCCTATGGTAGCAGTTAGTTAAATTTTATGGGGGCATGTTAAAGCTGATTAGAGCGACACCGGTTATGATTCTACAGTTCCCTCGTTATAGCACCACTATTTTCTATGGGATTCACTTAGTCCAATAGAACTTAGTAAACACAACTTCATGAGTTTCATAATTTCATTTAGACCATGAGAAGCCTTTTTAGCAATCGTAGGTTACCTCCTCCAAAGAATTTCCGATCATTCGATAGAGACGTCTTAATTTAGTTGTCTTAATTTAGTTGATTAGATAGGTTTCTTTCGTCCGGCTGTCAGTTCTTACCTTTGTAATTTCAGGTCGGATTGGATTGTGACGTGGCAATGAATTTTATCTTTGTTGATTTTAGTTTAGTTTTTGTTTTGGTTTTGCGGCTATCCTGATAGTTTTAGTTTTCATTTCATGCAGGGTGACATTATGCAGGGTGACATTGTTGTTTATCATGCAAATTTGTGTAAGCATAAAAGTATAGCGCAAAAGTACAAGAAAGACAACGCTGAAAACAGTAAAAGCGTAGCTGACGAGTCTTCTCGTTCCACCACCTGAAACTCAAAATGCATGTCAGGGTAATTTATATGATGCAATATATGACCTAGTACAAAGCTCTTTTAAACTTATTATGTTGCTTAATAATTCATCCTGTAAACACCCTTAGTGCTCAGTGAGCATTGATGTCTCAATTATCCCTAAGAATAGGGTAATTATCACTCGTGATTCAATTTAAGAATTATGTGGGAGAAGTACCCTTAAAGAGGCACGTTAGTGTTATTGAGAGACTTAGCCAAATTTTGATTTGGGCTTGTAGTTTTTGAAAGATGTTTTAATTTTCAATGATGTTTAATTTTCTAATCCACTTTTCTAATCCTT
>NW_018225366.1:180794-214256 GCF_001263595.1 Phalaenopsis equestris | reverse complement strand
GAAATTGACTTATAAGTGATGGTGATGATTCATGTTTTTGAAATAGGGGTAATCAAATAGGGGTATTAAATTAATGAGTTATTGACACCCAAAATCATACCCCTAAATCTAAGATCACTTAATCGGCTAGACTCCCAAATTATTGTAATTTAAGGAAGTTGCAAATTTATCCTTTTTAATAAGGAAAAGTAAGGTTGGTTTCTACATGTAAACCCCTTGTGTTTCAAACATCCAAATATGTTAATTAGAATCAAAGATTTCTCATTTCCCCTTCTGAAAGTAGGCCTAAATGTTAATTAAGGCTAAATTTCAAAAATTACACATTTGCCCCTAAGGCTCTATCACTTCATAATTCATCAAATTTAATCCAAATAACTTTGGAGTTTTTATCCGACCTCACTCATCAGAGGAGAAAGTGTGACTTTTCAAAATTTATTTTATCTATATAATTATTTTTAATGCAAATATAGGATTTTACAAAGAAAATTCCTAACTTGACCAAGGTAAATCCTAATCCATTAAAATTTTTACTGGAGGTAGGATTATACTAGAGAAGCCTTTGGACAAAATTTCATGATTTTTTAAATTTTATTTGAATTTTAAGAATAATTTTAATTTATGAAGCGTTTATTAATTATAAAATATTTTTAATGTGCAAAATTAAGTTTTATATTTTTATTAAATCTCTATAATGCCAAGGGACACATATTAATAAATTTCATATTTTTTTTGATTTTTATTTTGAATTATTGGAATTATTTTAGTAAAAATCCATTTTTAGCCCTTAAAAATTATTTTAAGCTTCAAAATTCAATATCTTTTTTTTAGAAAATTAGAAAAAATATCCCAATTATTCCTAAGTGCTTATAAATCAATTTAGAACATTTCCATTAATTTTATTATTTTTGTGATTTTTATCATTTTTTAATTATTTTAAATATTTAAAATAGGCTAAAAATGAAGTTTTTATTTTAAATACTATTTTATTTTTAGAAAATACCCCTACTTACAAAGAACTTAAAAAATAAGTTTTTATAAATTTTTTAGTTATAGTTTGATTTTTAAAAATCATTTAAGTGCCAAAATGATATTTATCTTGAAAAATCAATTTAGGCCCTCAAATAGACTCAAAATGCTCTGAAATTTTTATGGTGAGTTCTCTGGATCCTAAATAATAGTGGAGATCAAAAGTCAAGTCATTTAGATTTTTATGTTATCTAAAATTAATTTTTTTTGTGTTTTAGGGTTTGTGAAGATTAGCTGCATTCTTAATGACTTAACTCGTGAAATTATTTCCAAGGGGTCCTATAGTGATAATGAACCTTTCAAAATTTTCTTCGAATTTTATAATCAACATGCTAATTATTATAATTAATTTATGCAAATAGTAAACATAAACTGGAAAAATATGGATCTCTATCTAGGGACCTCATCTGACTTTAGAAAAATCAGAGGATGTTCCCTAAGATAGAGGTAACAACATGCTAAAATTTTAATCCATGGTGATATGCCTGTATGCATGGAGAATCAAAACATTCAATTCAGTGTTTAATTAATTAAAAATAAAATATGCATCACATGGAATTAAATTATTTCCACATAATTCTCCTCTGTTTACTGAGCAAGCGGGTATTTTTATTTTATTTTTATGATTTTTCTACACCAAAATATGAATTTTTAATGCTATGGCTATTTATTTAAATAATAAAATTCCAATTTTTCTATTTAAACTCGCGGCGCTGACTGTATACTTGGCAGCTCCGAAATCACGTGTGGCGCATTGGTTGGTTGCTGCCATCCATGTAGCCGCTGACTCGGCCCGCTGTTCATGTAAGGAAGCACTGTCTGACTTGATCTCCTCCATCCATCTGATACATGCGTGACGGACAGCTCCCTTTCATCGTCCCTGATAGAGTGATCCAGTGACCGTCCACATAAAACCCTAAGATCTCGACCTAGACTCAACCAAATCACTTTGGGTTTGATCCTATGGACTCGTCTAAGTGAGACGAATATATCCATACGATATTCATACAACTAAATGAAGCCTAGTCAAATGGAGAATCAAAGTAGGCTCGAGAGGAAGTGGAGATCAATACCTTGGCTCTGAGAAGTGAAGCTTCGATCAGAGGTGCTCAGCATGTTCGTTTGGGTCCAAGGAGGCTAGAGATAAAGCATCTAGCTTTGGTGCAAAGCCCAAGTAGGAATTAGACCAAGCCCAATTTCTGGTGTTGGTCTAGAGCTATGTTAGGGGCTCTGTGGAAGGGGAATTTGATGGGGATTTTACTTCTCTCACTGTGGTGAAGGTGTTGGTGAGTTCAATTTGATTTTTGTGGACTTTAGGAGTGCAATGAGCTTTTTCCTTATTTTAGGCAAAGATTCAAGCTCAAAATTGGGAGCTCAAAAATTGGGCTCCGGGAAGGGGATTCAGGGCAATATGGTGGTTCGGTTGCACTGAGGTGGTCTCAAAGAGGCTTTGGGTTCAATTTGGGGAAGTCTCTTAGAGGAAATTTCAGTATTTTTAGCTCACTTTCCATGGCCATGGAGGTGAGTTCTTATAAAAATGGCTAAGGGGTGGCTCTCAGAGCCAATGCTTGGGTGTATTGTGATGCTTAGGTGGAGGGTAGAGGAGCTCTATCATTTAATGTGGGTGAGGTGGCCTCTGGGTTTGATTTGGGTGAAATTTAAGAGGGGTGGCCCTAAATTTTGGCTTCTTCATTGATTAGGCTAGCGGGCCATGGTAGGGGGAGGTGGCTAGGAGCTCAGGGAACCCAGGGGAATATGTCACAGCCATTTAATGCAATGAGTTATTGTTTTGGCAAAGATATCTTAAGCCTAAGAAAAAATGGAAATCAAATCCTTTAATTTGAGGGACCCCTGGTCCATGGATTATCTAGCTTGGTTTACATGATTTTTGGCTCAGTCTTAGGGTCCAACTAATGGTTGTGGTGGAGTTAATTTGATGGCTTTGGGTTAATTTGATGGCTTTGGATGGCTTTGGGCTGGTTAGGCTACATTTAGTGCATGGGTCCAAGTAGGTGCAAATGACCAAAACTTGGGTTTGTGCTAGGCTAACCATGTCAATTAGCCTAATTAATTGTTGCATTTGGTGTAGGTGATTTTAAGGAACAATTTTGGTGAAGAATGGAAAAGGGTTTTGATTTCAATTGGGGGGTCAATTTGAAGGATTTTGGAGATTTGGTCAAGTTGGGCATGTTGGGCTAGACTTGGGTCTAGATTAGGTTAGCCTTAGGATAAGTCCAAATTTATTGTTTAAATTGTTAATATGAATACCATGAATAGTTTTCAACATGAATTGGGTGCCAATTTTGGGGTTAAGGCAATTAAGTTGGTGAAATTTGGGGACAGTCAATTTGGGCAAAATTTGGGGCTTTTTTGGACCTGGGTTAATTAAGTAAAATTGAGGTTTCACCAACGCCAATTAAAGGTCAATTTTGATGTTTAGGAATGTTATGAAGAGTTTACAACATAAATTGTGGCCACTTGAGTGAACTTTGGGTTCAATTTGGTGAGATTAGGTCATGTGCCAAAAATTGAGGGTTTGACCTATAACAAAATTGGGCTCAAATCATGGGTCAATTGAGCTTGGTTTTGTTTATTTTGGTCTCATTAAGGGTGAATTTGAGTTTGGTATTGAAATTTGGGGAGATTGGGATCAAATTGATAGACATTTGAGGTAGATTTGGGGAAAAATAGGCCTTTAAAAGACAATTTGGGGGTTTTGGTCAAAGAAGGTCAAATTGGCCAAATTGGGTCATGTGGTAGTTGAAGAAAATAAAATTGAGAATATTTGGGGGGTTTTGGGAATTTCTAGTATTTTTTTTTAATTTTAGGAATTTTGGGCTAAAGAGGGGTATTTTGGTAATTTGGCAAATTTTGGTGATTTTGCGTAGTTTTGGTGTTTCCAAGGTGTTTGAAATGATTTTTAAACCAATTTGAGTTTTTTGGGTAAATTTGGGAATTTTGACCAAATTTTGGGTCCCAAGGGTATCTAAGTAATTTGGGGGAGTTTAGGGGCAAAAGGTATCTTGGTAGAGTTGGAGTGCCAACCACCATCAATAAGCCATGGACCAATGGAAACCCCATTTTGGGTCCTCTTTGTAGTGACCTTAGCTGAACCCTAGCCTAGGGTTAGTGGGTTTAGGGGACCACTTACATGAGTCTCCCAAAATTATCAAGGGACCAAAACATAGAAGTTTAAGTTTAGGATTGTGAGTGATCGCGAGTGCAAATATGTACCTTAAGCCCTCGACCAACACCCAGGGCCAACCCTAAGGTCCAGCAGTCCTAAGGGTGCCTCATCTGGAGTTCCCCCATAATGACCCCACCTACTAAGTGCTGGAGGTAAGGACCAATATATGGAATTTCAAGTTGAGTAGAGAAGAGTATGGAATTTCTAATGGCGAGGGTTCCCTTTTAGTTTTCTAAGAATATTCAATAGGAAAGTCCTATGGCTAGACCTTAGGCTACTAAAGCGGAAAAACTAAACCTCAACCAAAAGTGATTGAAATCATGCCTCACATAGAGTGGTTGGAACCCCAAATTTACCAAAATATCCAACTTGGTCTTTTGCCACCCCAAATCTACCTAAATTACCTAAACACCTCCAAATCCTAAATTTGGCCAAAAAATCCCAATTTCACCCAAAATACCCAAATTTGTTCAAAAATCATTTCAAACTAGTTGAAATAACTCAGATTTCCAAAAACCACCAAAAATTACCAAAATTACCAACAATACCACAAAATTTGCCAAAATTACAAAAATGCCCTTGGTACCTCAAACTTTCCAAAATCATCTCAAATGTCCCCAAAACCAATTTGACCAATTTGGCCTATTTGACCAAAAGACCCAAATTGCCCTCAAAGGCCTAATTTCCCCAAATTCACCCAAAATGTTCATCAATTTGACCCCAATTTTCAGAAATTTCAATTCTAAATACAAATTCATAATGATTATGATAAATTCAAACCAAATCCAAGCTTAATTAACCCAAGCTTTGAGCTCAATTTTGATCCAAACCAAAACCCCTAATTTTGAACATATGACCCAATCTCATGGCCCACTCAAATGCCTGAATTTGGGTCCTAAACTCCTTAAAACATTCCCACAAATCATATTGAACCTTCAATTGGCCTTGGTCAAGCCTCAATTTCACCTAAAATCAACTTGTACCAAAATCCCCAAATTTGCCCCAATTTGGGCATGTGCCCAAATTCCACCAAATTGAATGCCAAAATTTACACCCAATTAATGTTGAGAACTCTTCATGATATTTCCCTAGAACATTTTCAACCATCAATTTTGACTTAACCTAACTATAGCCCAACCTAAGCCCAAGTCTAACCCAACACCCCTAAATTGACCACATGCCCAAATTCCTTCAAATTGAACCTCCAAATCAATTTAAAATAACACCAAATCTTTCAAAAACTCTTCATGAAAATCATTTACTCCAAATTGATCAATTAATTTGGCTCAATTTCATGGCTAGCGTATCTCAAACCCAACTTGTAGCCATTTTGACCCAAATTGAACCCCTTCACCAAAATTAACTTAGTCATGCCAAAGTCACAAATTTATAGTCACCAAAGCCACAATTTCGACCCTATTGACCAGCCTAAATGTACGAAAACCACCTAGGTGAGCTATGGACCAATGGTCCCTTGATTTAAGGGATCTTAACCATATTTGGGCATTATTTGAAAATAATTTTCCATCATCAATTGCCGTTGGGAGTAAATCATAATTAACTCTCCTCTGACCTCCTTGAGCCAAGCAATGACTAAACCCTGGCCAGCCACCTCCTTAGCCATCGAAAATAGCCAACCAAAGGAGCCCCCGTTGGCCAAAACTAAAAATTAAACTCACATGAGCTGACCAAGTTTGATTGGTTACTGGAGCCCTTCATCCCTCCACCTAAGAATTAATTTGCACCCACCAATTGAGCCTGGTGGCCAGCCTATGAATTTCTATTTAAACAGTCCCCTCCATGGACAAAAGAGAGCTAACAAAAATCCTAGGGGAAACTTTACCAAAATCTCACCAGAGACTCTCCAATCATTCCTAATAGCAGGCCAACCATCTTCCCCCTCTGGTTCCCTCTGTGAGAGTTGAATTTTGAGCTCAAAATCTGGCTGAAAGCATGACTTCCTCTCCACAACTCCATAGAGAACCAAACTAAAATTAATTGTGCACACACCATATCCACAGTGAGAAGAGTTGATCCCCAACAAAAGCCCCTTATCAAACAACCTCTAACCTAGCTATAGACCAACACCTAAAATTGAGTTTAATCAAATTCATACCTAGACAATTCAAAAGAGCATGACACTTCATCTGAAGGTTTGTTGGACCCAATCAAAGCTACCACAACCATCTAATTAAGGCGTCCCCTCTCAGACATAGGTATGGAGCTCTAACCCTAATCCAAGCTTGATTTGATTCTTCATGTGCAATTGCTTGATTTCATACTTGATCAACCATATGTATAGATGCATCATGAGTAGATGAAGGTTTAGAAAAAAAACCCCATGTGATTTGGTTGAGTCTAGAGGAAGATCTTAAGGTTTTAGTTTGAACGGCTCAGGTGCTAGATCACTTGGGGATGGTGATTGAGAGTCGTATGATCTCGCATGTATCGGATGAACAAAGGAGACCAAGTCAGATGGAGTCTCAAGTATTGCATGTACTAACCTTTCAGGTTGAGGAATGAGAAGACCAACAGGTACGCTTTTAAATTATTATGTTTACCTTCCTGTACTTCTTGCTTCCAACATGCATGTTAAACAATGGTAGCTGGCAGCTTGCATAACAACCAAAACTGCTAGGATAGCCACAAAACCAAAAAAAAAATTCAAACAAGATAAAATTAACTGCCATAACATTTAAAATAAAAGACAACTCAAAATTTAATCACAAACATCACAAAACAAGAATTGCAACTACATTAAAATGTCTCTATCGGAAGATCGGGAATCCCTCGGAGAAGGTAACCTACGGTTGTTAACGAGACTTCCCGCGGTCTAAATGAAAGTATGGAACTCAATAGGCTGAGTTCAGTAAATTTATTTGGATTAAGTGAATCCGAAAGAAAATAGTGGTACTGGAACGAGAGAACCGTAGGATCCAAACAGGTGTCGCTCTAATTAACTTTAATATGCCCCATAATATTTAAATAACCATGACCCTTAGGAACATTTAATTTGAAATCATGACTTGACATATTAGAAAACTTAAACTCACCACAATAAGTAACTTGGAGCTAGCTTTATGGGCAGCACAACCATTTTTAATAGCAAAACAAGTCTACACTAGCTAAACCATTCTTTAGAATTAAACATCAATCCATGGGCCTTCGTATGGTTATGCTACACAATATATGCCCTAACTTTCCTTAGGATTCTGAGGTTGCCATTCGTTACGATATAAATTCTTACATAGTCCAGACTATTTGATTGATTGTTTTACATGAATGTAAGCCCTAATTAATAAAACTAGCAGGATGAAACATTTAAATATTTCTCCACTAAATTGAAGGCAAACTATAGGATAGTTTGGGAAGTCACCGAGGTTCTCTTTTGGATCTATGACATCCCCTAGCTTCTCTCCCTTTGGAATGTAAAATAAAATTTTTCAAATTTGAGTCATTCCTCTTATCACCTCTTTGACCGATCTCCTTGAAAAGTCCTATTTTTTTGAACTATTAGAAGATAATATCCCCCGATTTATATCTAGAGTTTTTTTTAGGGGACCTCAGTTATCTATGATGTAATTAACTATAGGAGTCTACCCATATAAGAAGGTTTTCCTAACCCACTTAATATAAACTCTATTAACTATTCATATTAAATAGGGGAACTTGTCGGTATATAAATCAAAATTGTAATGCAGACCAAATGGATGTCATACATTTCGTAGTTTATTTAATTGAGCCTCACCCTCAAGTCTTGTGTTTATCTTTTGGGATAAATACGTGGCTTTAAGTGTAGTGCTCTTTCATTTAAACTATGAAAAATATGGGATCTGTTTGATTTCATATTTTTCTAAATTTATATAAATATGTAAATTAAATGTCTTTCCAAAGCAGGCGACTGGATTCGAATTCTGGTGACCGACAACTTCTAACTGGCAACTCCTCAACTTGTTAGTGCTGACAACATCTGGCGACTCCGTTTGGGGAGGAGCTTCTCTATCCATTTAAATCAAGGAATATTATCTTCATACATTGATAATGTGTTCATGTCCCTTATGGACCAAATTACCTTTCTTCCGTTGGCATGCTTCACCCATTTCTTTCTTGGGAAAGTATGATTAACTCTTTCGAACTTTAGAACAGTCTATTAAACCACCTTTGAATATAGAGGTTAAGGAGTTCATTAGGATTTTTAATCTTTGTGTGGGGTCAAACCCTCAATAGTTTTGTTGGTGGACTAGTTCTGCCCAGGCACTGTCCATTGTAAAGTCAGTCCCGCACTGGGTCCTAAACTTCACTTTTTCATTTTAATTTTGGTTTGCTACTTTGCAAATTAGATCAAATTGTGTCATGCTACGCTTGCTCCTTAAAATATCTTATATTAATTAAATATTTCCACTTGCAAACTATTTTTATTATAGTTTAAAATCTTCACAAATTAAAAACTTACCCAGTCTACAGATTAACCTATGTTAATTTTAATGTTTGCACTAGAATTGTGAGGTATTGGCCAAATAATTAAGCACGAGGCTATCTTTCTGAAGCTGGTGCAATGACATTCCCAAGACTCTCTTTCTCATGCAATCAGCCAACAAACCAATATGCCTGTAATGTCGCCCCCTCCATCAAGTTTGGAGCTGGGTTTGAAGATCTCATGGTCATCCTTGGAAAAGCTCCCTTCAACATAATGAAAGCTACTTCCCCGGAAGCTCAGGAGTCGTCTGCTGAGTTCAACTTGAACTGTCCATACGATTTCCATTCTTACAAGAAAGCAAAGACTACTGCCATCACGACACCTGCTAAGCTTGTTGCACCCATTTCTTCTAAGGGAAAGGATGTTATGATCGTCAAAGAACTGAGTCAAGGATTGGTTGTTCCTCCATTAGTATTTGAAATTGGATCGAGTTGAGGACTGCACCGTTAACCCAAATTTAAGGAAGGAACTGTAGCTGAAACATTCAGAAGGCTACTCAAGCACAAAATTCTGAAGAAATGTCTGTTGATGAAATTTCTCATCAGAAGGAACCAAGGCTACTGAAGACCTATCTGCTTTTACGAGGGATTAGGTTCCATCCCTTACTGGACACTGATGGGTATGAGAGTACCCAAAAGATTGACGCTACCTTACAGTCACCTCATGGATAATGTAGGGAGAGGAAGAAGCCCACTCCTATCATCTGAGTCAGTACAGTGTCCCAAAGACTAGCTGTTAAGGAAGGTTGTTCCGTCAGTGAATTACTTAAATGAGTGGGATGTGCAGTATTCCCTCACATGAATAAGGAAATTCTAAGAGATGCCAGATTTGCCCGAAAGTCTCAGAAATTAACCGAAACTTTGCCAGCATGCATTCTCATCAGATTTTGTTTGAAAAGTTGGGTTGATACTACCATTAGCACAATTGATTCTACTACTGTTACTGTTCCAAGATATAGGCCATCGACCAGTTAAGTCACCTTTGGGTCTGAGAACTCTATCAATCACCCATCATGGAGTCCCGAAGGAAGAAATCAACTCGTACTGTACTTGGTCCGCACCATGGGGAGCATACCTCTCTTTGACGTAATGATGTTGAGAAACCCTATCTCAAGACATATTTGCCAAAGAAAAAGGTGTGGGTACCTAAGGTTACTGTACCAATACGGTTCAATGAGCCTGTGGGGTAGGATCATGGAATGAAGCAAGGTTCTAAAATATCTGACATGGATGAGCAAGTAGGGGATGTTCAACAGAGTCCTCCAGATCTTAAAACAATACAAGAATAAAAAATTGAAGAAAGGGTTGAGAAGCACATGATTGAAATTAGAAAAGACCAAAATAATCTAAATAGTCGAGAAGAAGTCCGGGACAGTAGCAACGATTGATAAGGGAAAACAACCAATGAAGATACATGCAGAAAATGCTCGTCAAGATTCTCAGTCGTCATCACAGCATGCTCAACAACAGACACAACTGCTTTGTCAGTCTAGCCAGCAACTGTATTTGAAAGGATCATATCGAATGGAGAATAATAGAGGTCTGTCCATGTCTGAACGAAGGAAAATGGTGTATTCTTTCAAAGCCGAAGCGGTACCCAAGATGTTCAGAAGTTTAATGAAGAAGTCCGAGTTTATATTACCAGAGCCAAAGAAACTCAAAGAGGATGTCAAAAGGGATCAATCTAGTTATTTGCCATTTTACAGGATGCTTAGACACAATATGGAGGATTATTTTATCTTTAAGGATTATTTCACTCAAGAAGAATCTTAAAGAAAGGAATATAATGATCCGTAAAGAATATTTAAAAGAACCTGAAAAAGGTTATGTGAATATGATTTTGGCTGATCCAATTGCTCCGATAGATCCATATTCAGAGGAAGATAGTTGGAAAATAGTTTGGAGTAAATCATCCAAGAAGATACTGGATTAGATTCTGAGCGCTTTAGCAGCTGTCAAGAGTTTACAGCCTGCTCAACACAAGATAGAAATTTTGGTAGAGAAATCACTACAACAAGACAAAGAAAATAACATCATCATGAAGACTGATAGCATGAGGGGTAGGACAGGGGTTGTCTCTGTTAGATTGGTTATCCGGATTCAGGGAAGAAAATCCTCGAACTCCTAACCATGTATGATTATCTTTTTACCCCACCAGGGTATTATGAATATAACGATTATGTTTTTGGCTATGTTTTGACTATTTTTAGTAATGACGTAACTGATTTTACTCAATCTAACCTTGATCTCAATTCCCAAACTGATCCTCAAATCGTACTTGAGTTCGATGAACCCGTTAGCAAGATTAAAGAAGATATCGACCACACCTGTTACAATAACATTGCGAGTGAGGAACCAATCCTCAAGCACCACGTTGCACCACTTGTTATGAACTTGGATCTTTTCAAAGAAGAAGTAACAAAAATTTAGCCTACAATAACCCAAGATGAAGAAATTACAGAAGTAAACTTAAAGAGCGGAAAGGTATAACCTTCGACAACAACTCCAATAAATAAAGGAAAGCAATTTGTAACTCAAGAAGAGCTACCTCCACCTCCACCAGTGGAAGAACCAAATAATCAAGTAAATATTGGAGGATTGTATAAAGTGGATTATAACGTACTAGCTCATCTTATGAAGTTTCCAGCCAAACTAAGCATCTATGACGCTCTAATCCTGTCAAAGAAGATGAGGGAGTCTCTGGTTACAACTTTGCTTGATCCAGATATTTTCTTAGCTCAATTGGCCAGCACATCCTTAGATGAAGCCTGCTCGTTAAAAGAAAAGCTTGGGGTAACTTTTACAGATAAAGACTTGCTGCTTGGTACCGCTGACCACAACCAACCACACTACATCTTTGATATCCGTTAACATCGGCAGATTTGTATTGTCCAGAGTTTTAGTAGATCCTATAGCATCACTCAACTTGATGAGTCTACAAACACTGGCCTATTTGGACATTGAGGCTCAAGAGCTTATGATGGATAAAATGATGCTAAGAGGATTCAACAAGAAGGGAGAAAGAGCCCTTGGATCGATTACATTGCTTTAGAAAGTTGGAGAACTAGTAACAACTGCCAAGTTCCATAACATAGATGCCGAGACCTCTTTTAATTCTCTACTGGGTCGATTGTAGATTCATGAGCCTAACATGGTTCCATCGTATCTACACCAATGCATTAATTATTTCAAGGAAGTACATAAGCATTGCATCAAGGGAGGTTTGCAACCGTTTTTTAGTTCACAAAGTTGGCATTCATAAAGATGCCGCTTACTATGCACCTCTAAAGAAAGCTGAATTCCCTTATGAAATTATGGTAAATGAAGTAGATTATTCAGAGGAATCACAAACATGAGGCCATTCAACTATGCTTCAAAAATCTCTTCACAACGACATAGTAGAGGTTCTTTTAGCCCATATACTCGAGATTGAGGTCGGGGATGTGGATGAGGAATAACCAATATGATTATTATACAGACTAGGCTGACCATCAATATTGATGATGAAGAAAGCTCCACGGAAGAAATGATGATGATAAAATAGAAGATACCACAGTACGAGATAACCTTGGAAGATGTGGAGAAAAGTGAATATGAGACAATGTATGATCGGAGCAACCTCTATGTGAATTCCATGACCCTTACTCCGATTCTCCCTCAAAATGTCGAGAGTTTAGAGGTCAAAAATGTCCACAATGTTGGTTCAAAACTGATAAAATTTTACTATGCTTCTACTTCGGCATATCTTGAATATCATGCAATTTTAGAAGAGGATTCTAATGAATTAATGAAATTACATTTTGGTTACTTTCCTCCTTGTATACAAAAGCTAATTACATAAGGATATTTTCCAAAATGAATGCCAAAAGATAAACTACTACTATTAAAAAAATATAGAATGTTAAAAGTTGAACTCCCAATTTGAAAGAGGGTCTCAGATTTGGGACAATAGAACCAGTCGATGATTCAAAATTTTTTACCAACGAAAATATAGTTGTGTAAAATTTATAAAGTTGACTCCTCTTTACAATGGTGCCAGAAACTTGATCTGGTATTTTATGAATAATAATGTTAAGCACTTAATGAATGTTAAGCACTTAATGTTGGTTCTACGCAAGAATACGTATCATTATCAAGTAATATAAGACTTTCTTTTTAAGTCCCAAATATTGATCCCACGATGAAGGTTTAAATTTGAAATGATAAATTAACTAGGAAATTAATAGATATAAACCAAAATTAATGTCACTAATTTTGAATGTTTAACATACTATTAAAGCTAAATTATTAACAACTAGAAAAAAAATTAATCGCAAGGTTTAAAATTAATAATTAATAAACTATGTTTATGTGATGAAGTTTTTTAATATGAAAAATTATTTTTCCCACTACAATGTCCCACTACAATGAGTTTTTGGAGAAATAAGATGAGATAAATGGTTTAAATATGTATTGTGTCAAGTAGGAGAAATTTCAAAAGAGCAATTTTAATTCTCTACCCTGATACAGTGCATAGAAAATCATTGGCTAATCATAGAGTTTAATCCCTAAATCCGTGTCTAGGCTAGGAGGATTCTGGCTCCCACTTTAGAGCTCCCACTTCCCTTCCCCTGAAGGCTAACTCTCGCTTTAGTTTTTAAATACTAAGATTTAATTAGGGATTTTTAGTCGGTCACCCTAGAAATCTCCAATTCTACACCCAACTAAGTATATTTCCCTATTTTTTTGCACTTAATTCCATGAACGAAATAGTCCTTCATGAAATTAAATGTGATTCTCACTCTGTTGTAGAACTAATACTCCATTTTTCGGATCATAAGTTTCACAACATATTTTAACAATTCAATTGGCCATATTGAAAAATAAACTAAGAGCTGAGTTGAATAACCATCACAATTTATTTTTAATTTTAACATTGGCACATCCAAATTATCTTTTCATTTCACCACATCTCAAAGTTTCACCACTCCAAATTATCTTTTCATTTCACCACATCTCAAAGTAGGGAGAAAGATAAAGAAAACTACTCAGACTTCATGAGAAAGAAACAAGAAAACACAAAATTCATATAGAAAAGAAAGTTCATATAATAATAATAAACAAACAACACTTACCTGAAACTCTTTCTCAAAGCAAATTTCTTGTAGCCTCTCTTAGGAAATGTTGGAAGAAGAATCTCTCACTTCTCTTCCTCTTCAACACTTCTTACTGAATAATTGACACTTCAACTCACCACACAAACTCAAAAATATATAGAAAATAACTCACTAATGGAGTGAAATGATGTAAAGTGACAAGAAGTGAGCAAAAGGGGGAGATGGATGGCAAATAGGGATGAATGAAGATGAAGTAGGAGTTCTTTTCTGATCAAATTTGGTTCTACATAAAGCCTAGGGTCGAATCTCCAATAGGTTCCAAAAACTCTTCAAAAAGCATCCAAATTCATCGAATCTTCTAGAAAGAGGGTCTGCACTGACACTGGTCCGTAATTAAAATCCAACTTCTTAGTGAAATGACTCCATCAACGCCCAGTCTAGCACCGTCGGCACTGAAAATTTTTTCAATTTTTCTATTTTGACTCCAAATTTCATCAATTTTGCTACCTTTTCGTACCAAGTCCTAAAAATCTATAACCTGTAATAAATCATAAAAAAGACCTTCCATTAAAGTGCAATATCACCAAAAATGAGTATAAAAAATAAGTATAAAATATGGGTAAATATTGGTATAAAAATGCATGTATTTTTGGTGTATCAAAATCCCCCAAACTTAAATGTTCCTTGTCCTAAAGTAACTCCTTTACTACAAAAAAATATGACTAATGGCTAAGAATTTAACTTTTATATTTCTATATTTTAGTCACTAAACATAATTTATAACCTAAGAAAAATTTAAAATATCTCCAGTTAATACTGAAGGTATAAGAATATCTTGCTGTGAAGTCTAAGATTTTTTATTCTATATTAGTTTCAAGGAAAATTGCAAATTATTTATATTAAAGCCACTTAGAATATTGATATGAGAAAGAACTTCATGAAACTTTATTATTAAATATGATAATAAATAAATATAATTTTAGAAAATGTAGTCAAGCCTTCTTCTTTAAGTTGATTCAGGTGAAGCCAATTTTTAATTAGGCATCTCTTCAAGCTTCTCCTCACATCTTTTCTTTTCTTTTTTAGGATCATTTTCAATCATTTTTCTTTTCTTTTATTTTCTCTTCTTTTTTTTATGTGAGGATTACTATATCTGGATAGCCTTTAATGATTTTGAACTTCACTATCCTCATATTAAAGTTAAAAACTTCTCACATTCCTTCACTTTATAAATTTATATTAGCTTCAAAGATTTTTCATAAAGTTTTAATCTTCTCTTCTTACATGAATCTCTAAGATTTTTAATATTTAAAAAATACAAATTGCAAATTGCTATACTTAAAATAGAAAAACATAGTCTTATTCTTTCATACCAAACATCTTAATCACTTAAATTAACTTTTATTATTTAAATTTTTTTTCTTAAGTTTAGTAGGTATTTAGAAATATAAATATAGTTATCTAAACTTATCCTCTAATACAAAAGGTCATTCTAAAAAAAAATTAAATATTTACCCCCCTCCCCCCAAACATAAATTTTTAAAAGATTATCTGAAAAATAGAAAAGTAAAGGGTGAAAGAAAACATGTAATACATAAAAAAAAGACAAACTTGTTGAAGGTTTTGATTTGAAAATTAACTTTGAAATATTTTAATTTCTAATATGAAAAGCTACAAGACTTAAAACATTAAATAACACAAAATACATATTAAAATTTATTGAGAAAGAGTTAACTATAAATACATCAAACAATATACTAAAAACTAATAACAGTACTCAAATGGTTCCCAATGTAAAACATACTCACAATTCTACAGTTCACAATCCAACATAACATTTAAAATAAAGTGTTACACATCTAAATACAAACAGTGTCAATAATAAAGTTCAACCAAAATATAAACTAAACAAAAATCTAACTAAAGCATCACCAATCATTGTCTTCTTCTTCTTCTTCTTCCACATCCAAATTTTTTTGCTGATATGGAGTAAAAAAACATAACATTTAAAATAAAGTGTTACACATCTAAATACAAACAGTGTCAATAATAAAGTTCAACCAAAATATAAACTAAACAAAAATCTAACTAAAGCATCACCAATCATTGTCTTCTTCTTCTTCTTCTTCCACATCCAAATTTTTTTGCTGATATGGGTAAAAATAGGGTGAGTAGGAAACTGAACTGAATGATCACCCCTCATGTATTTGACCATTGCGTCATCATAAGTAACATCATATTCGAACTTCTATCTTATAAAATCATCATTGTGAGCATTTCTGGCCTCCATACTTTCCATTCTACTATCCATTCTTAAGATATCTCCCTATTGGATCATCTTCTACTCCATAGGTTCCTAAATAGTAGGGGTACTAGAAGCACTTGAAGTAGAAGGAGTATCCCTGGTCCTACTTCCATCTCCATCCAACATGAGATTCATAAGTCTTTATATTCGCAGGCCAAATATGTTTTAGAGGTTCACTCCTCTCCTCATCTGCTGTATAATCAACTCTTGCTTGTTCATAATGTGTGAAGATCAGGTCAGGGTGTGCTAAACCTCCAATATTCTCTCCAAAAGCAATAGATTGAGTGTTCTTATAAATAGTAGAGCCTAAATCTATCTTTTTATCTGCTGGATATAGAAGTTCAAGATGGCTCTATCCTTTGTATCCTTAATATGATGATTTGTTGGTATCATTTTTTCCATAAATAAAGTAGTGTCAGGCCTTAGATACTACATTTAACTTAGGAAGAGGAAACTTTATCATAACACCATTCTTCACCTTCCAGGTTCCTCTTCCATCAGTAAGAAAAGAAATAACTTCATTTAAGGCCTCATTTGTAGTAGAAAATGATTTGTGCTTGCATCTATACACATCTTCTAACTGTTAAAATTCATTAATCTTCCTTGGAGTAAACTGCACCATTTTCCCATAAACAAACACATAGTCTTCGGAATTCTTCTTAAAATTGGCATACAACTCCATCACTATCCCAATAATTACCTCAGCAGTAAAGTAGTATAAATTCTCCCACTACCGAGCATTGATTATTCTTTCGACTTCTCCACTCAGATTTTTAAATCCTCGATCTAGAATCACTTTTTTAGTTGTAAGTAGACTATTGAAGCAAATGTTGGCCTTGTAGTTGAGAATTTTTTTATCATCAAAATCTCCTTTCTCTTTCCTTTGCTCATTTTCCTTTGCTCATTTTAGGTGTCATGATAAATCTATGAAAATTTGATAAAAGCCAAATAAATTCAAAAGAATTCTGAAAATCACAATGTGGAACGTTTTAAACTTAAATCTACTAAGTAAGAGTTCTTCACCAAAGGATTATCTGAAAATATTCCAAAAATATCTCAAAATTTTGGATCTCGGCAATGTAAGATAAATCCTTGGTGAAAATAAAAAATTTTTAGCTTAAAGTGTAGCTTTTACCAAGAGAAGATGAAATCCAAACTTTCTTTAACTTAAAATTGCCTCAAATCAGAGCAATAGCAAGCCCTAGGTGCAAAAACTGGAGGTTTAAGGTGACTAAAAGGGTTAAAACAATGTTTTACTTTGCAAATGATGTAGCTTTTACCAAGAGAAGATGAAATCCAAACTTTCTTTAACTTAAAATTGCCTCAAATCAGAGCAATAGCAAGCCCTAGGTGCAAAAACTGGAGGTTTAAGGTGACTAAAAGGGTTAAAACAATGTTTTACTTTGCAAATGATGAATTTTAAGGGTGTTTAGGTCGGTTCGGGTCGAGGGCGCTGTCGGTGCCCATGATGGCGCTAGTGGCCAGAAATTCAAATTTTGTTTTTTTCTTTTCAAATTTTAATTTTCTTTCAATTTACTCCAAAGTCTATTTAGTCTTTTTGAACACTAACTTTCATATAAAAAAAATTTACAAACAAGAATTTTCACAAACAACACCGAACTAACTTTTATATATGAAAATACACTGTAAAAAAATATTTTTCTAATCACACTTCCACATCCTTAAAGAAAACTAAATTATAATTAAACATCAAAATCAAGCCACAACATTAAAATGCTGACACAAAACTATACACAATCAAAGTCAATAGAGTTCTAAAGCAAAGTAAATTAAATCAAATCCATACAATTACATAAGTATTTTTAAAGTAGTAGGGAGTCCAACTTCTTCAATTATTCTGCCTCATCTTTAGTACTTTCTCCTCCTCTAATATCTCCCACAGACTGGTAATGAAAATACAAATTGTAGAAGGGTCGGTACGGGAACTGATCAGTCAAATTTTCATCGATCCATCCATTTTTCTTGAACATCTTCACCAATCCTGCATCAATTGTCTCAGTATGATCAAAGTTCTCCTTCACTCTCCAATCTAGGTGATCAAAAAGGTAGTTAAGATTTCCTATTGCATTCAAAATACTCTAAAGTTCTCTTTCTATTTTCTTCATTTTCTTCTCCAAAGTTATTGAACTTCCAACTGTTTGTGGCATCAATGGAGTTGAAGCATGTGATGAATGATCTAAAATAATATCTAATGCTCCATTTCCATTCCCTATATAATTTCCATCAATAGGAATCATGGGCTTCCAAGGTAATAAAACTTTCTCCCAACTTTCACATGGAACTTGAGATTTACTGCAAAGTAGGAAAATTGTGGAAGGATGCCCCAGTCCATATATTGGCCCATTCATAATAATATCCATTATAGATTTAAAAATAATTGACCCCACTTTCTCTTGTAACTCTGCTAATCTTCACGGTAGGGAGTAATTTTGCAGTTTTGAAGAAATGCCAATGTTTTGATATTGAACTAAGTAGTGAAGTAGAGAAACTAACGTATCCCTCATCTCTAATTTCCCAATTATCATTTTCATCCGTAAAAAATATATATTCTTCTTGCATCATATCTCTTGTTGGGATAAAATTTGTATAACTACAGATTGGAATGTCTTCTATCATGTACAAATCATTAATTTGAGCCGGAGTAAATGATACAGCCTTACCTTGATTAAAGATGACTTCTTGGGTAATTTGATGTAAGTTAGCATAAAATTCCTTTACGACTGGTACTACAACTGCAGTAGTAATGTAGCTTAGAACTTGCCAACATCTTTGCACAATAATTTTCTCAAATTGTGAACTTGTATTAATCAATCCATGGTTGACAAAGCCTCTTTTCTTGATAAGTCTCTTGTTCATGATGACTTTGTTGTATAATCTTTGAGCGTCAAAATTGATAAACTTTATTCTAAAAAAATTACATAACCTGAAGTATTTTTAGAATTGGAAGACATGGAATTCAAAATTAGGAAGTTTCTGGACATCGAAGGCAGTTCTTAGGACTTTAAAAATACCTCTCATCTGTTATTGAGGAGAAAAATCTCGCCAAATTCTGTTGAATTTGCTCTGCAGGTGCAAAACTGCTCGAGATGCCATCAGTGTTCCCGATTACATTGTCGTTACCGTGGTTTATTAGGTGGGTTCCGTCAGTGCCCATACTGGCATCGTCGGTGCTAGAGGCCAAATTTGCGTCTTCTATTTTTTTTTCAATTCAATTCCAATTTTTCCTCCAATACCAATATTTAAATTAATTTATGATAGATAAGATTGTGTAGAACTCAAAAATACTATTATTTCCTTAGATATAAATACACTTATTAATAAATCAGTAATAATAAATATAGATTTATATATGGGTTGCCTCCCACAAAGCGCTTAATTTAACATCATCAACCTGACGTACTATTGTTTAGTCAGGATGACTTAACATTAAAACTTCTTTAAATTGCGGTATGTGTCTTTCATAATAATGTTTCAATCGATGCCCATTAAATTAAAATATTTTTCCAGTTTTAGGATCTTTAATAACAACAGTTTCGTAATGATAGACTTTAATCACTTTAAATGGTCTTAACCATATGAATTTCAATTTTCCTAGATATAATCTCAATCTTTTATTATATAATAGAACTCTTGTCCATCTTCAAACTTATTGTTAACAGTCTTCTGATCATGCCATATTTTAATTTTCTCTTAGTAGATTTTTGCATTATCATATGCTTCATTTCTAATGCTTCATTTCTAATCTCCTTAAATCTAATCTCCTTAAATTCATTGAGTTGTAATAATATTTTCTCACCAGCATCTTTTAGATTAAAATTGAATTCCTTAATAGCCCAGAATGCTTTATGCTCCAACTCTACCGGTATGTGACATGTTTTTCCAAAAAATAATTCTATATGGGGATATTCCTATAGGAGTCTATTAAGCAGTTCTGTATGCCCATAATGCAGTATCTAATCGAGCAGATCAATCCAATTTATAGGGGTTTACAGCTTTTTCTAAAATTCATTTTATTTCACAATTTGATATTTCTACTAGACCACTGGTCTAAGGATGAGAAGTAGTAGAGATCTATGTATAATATCATAGTTTTTTTATCAATTTCTCGATTCTCTTACTTCTAAAATGGGATCCTCCATCTGTAATAATTACTCTTGATATTCCATTTTTTGTAAAAATATTTTTATTTTAAAATTTAGAAACACTCTGAGCATCACAATTTGGTACAACAAAAGCTTCGATATATTTGGACATATAATCAACATCAAGTAATATATATAAATTTTCAAATAAAGGCATAAATGGTCCCATAAAATATAATCCCCACACATTAAAATTTTTAACTTCCAATGTGTAATTTAGAGGCATTTCATTTTCTATAGAAATATTTATTACTCACTGACATCAATCACATGTTTTAATATAATAATTAACATACAAAAGAGAGTAGGCTTCTCTAAAAAGAGTAGGCCAATAAAATCCTGCTTGTAAAATTTTATAAGAAGTTTTATTTATTCCAAAATGTCCTTCAAATTCAAAATCACGACATTTTTCAGTTGTTTATTGAGTTTCTTCATAAGGCACATAGCTTCTAATAATTAGATTCTTACATTGTTTATATAAATATGGGTTATCCAAAAAGTAGAATTTTGAATAATATAAAAATTTCTTCATAAATGAACTTTTAATGTTGATTCTTAATATCTAGTGGTAGAATATCACATACAATATAATTTACCACATCTGCATACCACATTGTATTTATTTCATCAATACTATATAATTGTTCACCAAGGAAATTTTCTAAAATTTCGTTTGCAAAATTAGTTAATATTTCTTTTTCTAGTCTAAAAAAATGATCAACTATTTGATTATCATTTCCTTTTCTATCAACTACAATAAAATCAAACTCTTGCAATAGAAGTATCCATCTAATTAATCTGCTTTAGCATCCTTCAATTGCATCAAGTATTTGATAGCAAAATGATCTGTATGCACTATACATTTAGTTTGAATCAAGTAATGTCTAAATTTATCAAAGGCATAGATGATAGCTAATAACTCTCTTTCGTAGTAGTGTAGTTAATTTGAGCATCATTCAGAGTTTTACTTGAAAAATATATTACTTTAAAAACTATTTTGTGCCTTTATCCTAAAACGGCTCCAATAACATAATCACTAGCATCGCACATTATTTCAAATGATTTCTCCGTATTGGGTGGGACTATTATAGGTGCAGTGATTAATTTTTCTTTTAATAGTTTACATGCTTATATGAATTTCTCATTAAAATAAAATTTTGTATCTTTTACTAAAAGTTGGCATAATGGCTTAGTTATTTTGGAAATTTTTTTATGTAATGCCTGTAGAAACTAGCATGTCCTAGAAAACCTATTACCCCTTTGACCAGAGTCGGTGGTGGTAATTTTTCAATAACTTGAATTTTTGCAGGATCTACTTCTATGCCATTTACAAAAATTTTATGCTAAACTATAATTCCTCGTTGAACCATAAATTGACATTTTTCCAAATTTAGTACTAGGTTAATTTCTTCACATAATTCCAGAACTTTTTTTAAATTATTTAAACATAATTCAACTGAAGTCCCAAACATTAAGAAATCATTCATAAATACTTGCATTCCATGTCCAATCAAATTGCTAAATATTGACATCATACATCTTTGAAATGTTGCAGGTGCATTGCATAGTTGCATTGCATAGTCCAAAGGACGTCCAAAGGACATTCTATGAAAAGCAAACATTCCATAAGGGCTTGTAATTGTTGTTTTATCTTGATCCTCAGGAGCAAATGAAATTTGATGATAACCGATTTATCCATCTAAAAGCAGTAATATTTGTTTACTGCCAATCTATCCAACATTTGGTCTAGAAAAGGTAAAAGAAAGTAATCTTTCCTGGTGGCAAGGTTTAATTTTCTATAGTCTATACAAATTGGCGAATCATTAACCTATCTTTTTGGAATTAATTCATTTTTCTCATTTACTTCAATTCTCATTTACTTCAACGCCTCACTCCTCCTTTCTTCAGAACACAGTGAATTGGACTTACTCAAGCACTCTTTGAAATAAGATATATAACTTCAACATTTAATCATTTTAAAATTTATTTTTTAACAACTTCTTTCATTATTGGGTTTAATCTCCTCTGAGGATCATCTTTAGGTTCGTATTGTTCATCTAATAAAGTTCTGCGCTTAGAAGTTTAAGGGCTAATTCCTTTAATATTTGCTATGGTCCATCCAAAAGTCTTTTTATATCTTTTTAACATTTCTATTAATTTTTGTTCTTGAATTTTAGTTGACTCAGAAGATACAATAACAGGCAATGTAGATGAATCTCCTAAAAACATATATTTTAAATTAGCAGGTAGTACTTTCAGTTCAAGTTCAAGTGGTTTAATACTTGAAAGAATAAAATTTTTATTAGCATTTTCCAACAAATCTAAAGTTTCAAATTTGCCTTGAATATAATCTAAATTTTCTTCTTTTATTTCATTCTTACTCTCACTAAATTTTACTTGCCTTAATTTTTCTTAAAACTCTTTCATAAATTGCTCATTACTTAGATAATCAGTAATTTCCATCCTAAAACATTCATTGTCTTATTTTATTGCAGGGTATTTCATAGCTTTTGTAATATTAAATGTTACTTCTTAATCATTAACTCTCATTATTAATTCTCCTTTTTGCACATCTATAACAACTCTCCTTGTTGCAAGAAATGGTCTCCTCAAAATAATAGGAATCTCTTTATCTTCTTCAATATCTAATACTATAAAGTTTACTAGGAAAATAAATTTATCCACATTTACTAAAACATCTTCTATAACTCGATTAGGATAGATTATTGATAGATCAGCTAACTGAAGAGTTACATTAGTAGGGGAAATCTCTCATAAATCTAAATGTTTAAAATTTGATAGAAGCATAAGATTGATACTCGCTCCTAAATCACATAAGGCTTTTCCATAAAACTTTTCACCAATTGCACAAGGTATACTAACCAAGATCTTTTAATTTTTTAGGAAGCTTTTTCTGAATAATAGTGCTACACTCTTCACTAACTGCAACGGTCTCATGAACTGCAAACTTTTTTGATATAGTAGCAATCTGAGATGTTAAAAAAAACATTACATTAGAGTCATGAATACTAGCTACTCTCTTAGCATTTACCCGTTCAGAGGGCCATTGAAAATTATTAGTAGCCATTTCTTCTATTAAAGAGTATGCTTCATCAAGATCCACCTAAAGCAGCATCTATAGTAGATCTAAGTTAACCTACTAATCCATTATAAAAAGTTTGAATTATTAACCAATCTGGTAAAGCATGGTGTGGACATTTTGTGTGGACATTTTTTGGACATTTTTTAAGGAGTTCCTTAAATCTTTCCCAGGCTTCATATATCGATTCTTCTTCAAACTGAAAAAAAGATGTAATAACATTTCTAAGCTTAGCGCTTTTTTAGGGTGGACAATATTTAACCAAGAATTTTTGTGATAGTTATCCCCAATTTCTCAGGTGCTAATGAATTTGACCAAGCTTTGGCTTTATCCCATAATGAATTTGACCTAGCATAATCATTAGACACTCCGTCATATTTAAAAGTAGCACAAAATTCATGAAAACTACCAAGATGTAAGTTAAGATCTTCAGTAGGTCCTCCAAATTGATTATTTTGTATCATTTCGATAATAGAAGCTTTAAGCTCAAATGAATTAGCAACAACATCAGGACTTTGAATAGTTAAGTGAAGTTCATCTACTGTTGGATTAACATAATCTTTTAAAGGTCTTTTTTGATTTTCATTTATTTGATTATCTAAGTTATTCGTCATTTTGTTCAATTTTTTAATTTTTTTTGTTGTTTTCAAATTTTTCTAATAATAAGTTCTAATTCTGAATCATAAGGTAATAAACCTTCAGATCCAATATTTTACATAAAGAAATATAATAAGTTAAAAAAAATTTCTTAAAGATTCTCTTAAATATATAGTATATATATATATATATTTGATATTTTAATTTTTTAATATTTTGATATTTTGTATTTTGTATATTTTTATCTCTAAATTTTCTAATTTACCAAATCTATTTAATTTACCGTTACCCGACACCAACAACTTAACCAACGGAAATATAGTTGTATAAAATTTATAATGTTGACTCCACTTCATAACGTTGCCAAAAAATTGATGTGGTATTTTATGAATAATTTTTATGAATAATAACAATTTTATGAATAATAACATTAAGCACTTAATATTGGCATTCTACGCAAGTATACGTATTGTTATCAATTAATATAAGACTTTCTTTTTAAGTTTGAAATATCAATCCAACAATGACGGTTTTAATTTGAAATGATAAATTAACTAGGAAATTAATAGAATTAAAAAAAAAACTACGATCACTATTTTTGAATGTTTAAGATACTATTAAAGAGATAAATGGTTTAAATATGTAGTGTGCCAAATATGACCAATTTTAGTTCTCTACCCTGATTCAGTGCCCTGATTCACTGTTATAGAAGATCAATGGGTAATCTTAGGTTTAGTCCCTAAATTTGTAGCTAGGCTAGGAGGATACTGGCTCCCAGCTCCCACTTCCCTTCCCCTGAAGGCTAACTCTTGCTTTAGTTTTTAAACACTAAGATTGAATTAGGGATTTTTAGTTTGTCACCCTAGAAATCTACAATTCCACACCCAACTAAGTATATTTCTCTATTTATTTGCACTTAAATTCGTGAACGAAATGCTCCTTCATGAAATTTAATGTGATTCTCACTATATTGTAGAACTCATACTCCATTTCTTAGATAATATGTTTCACAACATTTTTTAACAATTCAATTAATTCAATTGGCCAGATCAAAATGCCAGATCAAAATGTAAATTAAGAGTGAAGTTGAAAAACCATCAAAATTTATTTTTAATTTTAACATTGGCACATAAAAATTCTCTTCATTTCACCATATCTCAGAGTAGAGAGAAAGATAAAGGAAAATACTCAGACTTCATGAGAAAGATACAACAAAACACAAATTTCATATAAAAAAGAAAGTTCGTACAACAATTATAAACAAACAAAAATTATCTGATACTATTTCTCAAAGCAAATTCCTTGTAGCCTCTCCTAAGAAATGTAGGAAGGAAATGTAGGAAGGAAATGTAGGAAGAAGAAATCTCTCCCTTCTCTTCCTCTCCAACACTTCTTAGAGAATAATTCACACTTCAACTCACCACACAAACTCAAAACTATGTAGAAAATAACTCACTAATGCCGTGGAATGGTGTAAAGTGGCAAGAAGTGAGCTAAAGGGGGCGATGGATGGAGAATAGGGGCAAATGAAGATGAAGGAGGGGCTCTTTTCTGATTAATTTTGGCTTTAAATAGAGCCTAGGGTCGGTTGTCCAGTAGGTACATCCAAAAACTCTTCAAAAAGCATCCAAATTCATCAAATCTTTTAGAAACTGGGCCTGCACTGACACTAGGGCTATTGGAGCCCATTCTGGCGTCGTCGGCGCCAGTAGTCCATAATAAAAATTCATCTTCTCTGTCAAATGGCGGTGCCATCAGCACAAAACTATTTTTCAATTTCTCTATTTCAACTAAAAATTTCATCCTTTTGCTTCCTTTTTGTTCCAAGTCCAAAAAATCAACAAGCTATGATAAAAAATAAAAAATAACTTCCACTAAAGTGCAATATCATACAAAATGAGTATAAAATATGGGTTTAAAAATGCATATTATTTTGTTGTATCAATACTGCGTGGTTGTTACTAGTGAATCAAAAGAGAATTCCCTTGATGTGGAGGATGAATCTACCGATTAGTTGATAGAAGATGCTCTGCGAGAATTTGAGGAAGAAAATAAATCAATTGTTAATGAATTGAAAGAAATTAATCTCAAGACAGAAGAACAACCTCAACCTAAATTTATAAGTTCTATACTCGGCAAAAAAAAATCTGCAGAATTGATTAAGGTACTGTCAGAATTAAAAGATTTGATTGCATGAAATTATGAATAAATGCATGGACTATCAGCAGAAATTGTAATTCATAAACTTGGGGTGGATAAAGATTTAACTGCAGTAAAACATGCTCCCAGAAGAATGCACCTCGAAATAGAGCAGCAAGTCATTGCATAGGTGAAGAAGTTAATAGATGCTAACTTTATAAGAGAAGAGAAATACCCCACATGGTTTGCCAACATTGTGCTTGTTAAGAAGAAAAATGGACAGATCCATGTATGTGTCCACTTCAGGGATTTAAATAAAGCATTTCCAAAAGATGAGTTTTGATTGCCGATATTAAAATTAATGGTGGATATTGTATCAACATATGAAAGTTTCTCCTTCATTACGGAACATCAAGATATAACCAAATCAAGATGGCTCTAGAAAATGCCGTACTTACAACATGCAGAAGGAGGATTGGAATCTTTTGCTACACAGTAATGCCATTTGGGTTAAAAAATGCTTGAGCGACATATCAACGAGCAATGACGAAGATCTTTGATGACCACATTCTTAACTCAACATGCAGAAGGAGGATTGGAATCTTTTGCTACACAGTAATGCCATTTGGGTTAAAAAATGCTTGAGCGACATATCAACGAGCAATGACGAAGATCTTTGATGACCACATTCTTAACTAAGTAGAATGCTATGTGGATGATTTTGTCATCAAAAGTAAATAGAATATAGACCATTTGTATGATTTGTGGACCATGTTCAAATGATTAGGACAATATAATCTCAAGAAGAATCTCTTAAAGTATGTCTTCGGTGTCACCTCGGGGAAGCTTTTAGGATTCGTTGTCCATCATTGGGGAATCGAGATCGACTCGGATAAGATTAAAGCTATCTTGGAAATGCCTCCTCCAAAAACTATGAAACTACTACGTTCCTTCCAAGGAAAGTTGGCATAACTGAGATGCATTATTTATAACCTCTCAGGTAGGTGTTAGCCCTTCTCGAGAATAATTAAAGAGGATGGCAAATTTATTTGAGAAGAGATATGCCAGCAGGCCTTTGAGGATGTTAAGCAATATTTAATGATAACTTTTTTGGCAGCCCTATCCCGAGAAAACTGTTGATACTTTATACTACGGCCTTAGGTGACTCTTTCAAAGCCATGCTAGCTCAAGTCAGTGATGAGGTTAAGGAAAATGTGCTCTATTGCTTGAGTCAACGTCTGATACCGATAGAGGTAATCTATCTACCCATCGAGAAACATTGTCTAGGTTTAATTTTCACCGCCCAAAAGCTTAGACAATACATGCTTTCTCATAAGCATTATTTCAAAAGTTAATCTGGAGCAATAGTTGATGACCCGACCGACACTTTCTGGATGTCTAACAAGGTGGTCAATGATTTTATTACAGTTTGATATAACTTTTATTCCCATCTGTGATATCAAGGGACAGATTTTAGCAGATTTTCTCGTAGCACGCTCAGTTTCTGCTGGGTCCCCACTCAACAATGAATTGTTAGATGAACAAATGTTATAACTGGAATTCTCTAGTGCATAACACTGGGAGATGTAATTTGATGGAGCTTCGTCAACCAAAGAAAAAGATCAGGAACAGTTGTACTGGGCAAAGCAGGGATAGGTCTAAATTTCATCACGCTAGATAAGGGCATGCTGAGATACTCCTATCACTTGACAAAGTTGTGCACTAACAACAAAGCAGAATATGAAGCATTAATCACGGGTTTGGAGTTGGCGATCTTAGTGGATATAATCGATACTACCATCTATGGTGACTCTTAACTTATCATCCAACAATTCACCGAATAATACAAGATTCTAAAGGCAAGACTAGGAGAATACCATCAGTATGCAATGAGGCTGCTTGAACAGATTCTTTGTGTGACTCTTTACCAAATTCCTCAGGGAGATAATGCCCATGCCGATGCTCCATCAAAAATTGCTAAGGAACTGGCATCTCGACCAAAGGATTCTATTGACATTACAATACAAGGACGACAAGTATTGTCTCAAATTGACCTCAAGAATCTACTCAAGCTTAAAAAAGAAGAAGGAACGATGTTTGCAGTTATTGAAATCAATGAAGATTGACGTAAGTCATTAATAGAATATTTGCAGACTAGAAAGCTATCAGAAGATAAGTCTGAAGCATGAAGCATATCATATCACAAGAAGAGCTATGTCATAAGCTTTAGTGGGTGATGTCCTCTACAGAAGGTCATTCGATCAGATGTGGCTGCAATGTCTGAGCAAAGCAGAAGCACAAAATAACGTCAAAGAGGTACATGTCAGATTGTGTGGTGCTCATCAGTCAAGACTGCAGATGAAGATAAAGATCAAAAGACTCAGATATTATTGGCTAGCAATGATGTCTGATTGCATGGATATAGACAGAAAGTATCACCTCTGCCAAGTGCATGGGGTGATTTTGTACCAACCTCCGAATGTGCCACACCTGACAGTTGTCTTGTGGCCATTCAAGTGTTGGGGCACGGACATAATAGGTCCGATAGAACCTCTATCCTCTTAGGGACATAGATTCATTTTTAACACTACGGATTACTTCTTCAAGTGGGCAGAGACAGTGGCATCTGAGGGGTTTCAACACAGTATGTCCTTCAATTCTTCAAAAGTCAGATCGTCTACAATTTTGGTGTACCGCGCAGAGTAATTTCTGACAACGGAAAACCTTTGAAAGCACAAAAATGAACAACTTCCACAAAAGACATGGGATAGACTAGAGATACTCTATGATCTACTATCTTTTTGAGATTTACCCTTACCTATCAATTCTCATTTTGAATATGTCACTACGATCTGATTCACGCCTTTCGAGGTCAGTCCTTACCTTCTGACGCTCTTTCTTAAGATTGACCCTTACCTATCAATTTTCAGTTCAAATCAGTTACTACCTTCTGATTCACCCCTTTCGATGCCGGTCCTTACCTTCCGATACTCTCTCTTGAGATTGCCACTTACCTGTCAATTCTCATGCTAATCATTCACTACCTTCTAATTCACCCCTTTTGAGGTTTGTTATTCCTATCTGATGCTCTCTTGAGATTGACCCTTACCTGTCAATTCATATTTAGAATCAGTCCCTGCCTTCTGATTCATTACCTTCGAGGTCGGTTTTCACCTTCTGACGCTCTCTCTTGAGATTGACACTTACTTGTCAATTCTTATCTTCAAATCAGTCACTACCATCTGATTCAACCCTTTCAAAGTCAGTCCTTACCTTCCGACGCTCTCTCTTGAGCTTGACCCTTACCTGTCAATTCTCATTTAGAATCGGTCCCTACCTTATGTTTTATTACCTTCGAGGTCAGTCCTTACCTTCTAATTCATTACCTTCAAGGCGGTCCTTACCTTTTGATGCTCGCTCTTGGGATTGTCCATTACCTGTAAATTCTCATTTCGGATCAGTCACTACCTTCTGATTCACCCCTTTCAAAGCCGGTCTTTACCTTTTGACGCTCTCTCTTGAGATTGACCCTTACCTTTCAGTTCTCATCTTCGAGTCAGCACTACCTTCAGATTCACTACCTTTCAAGAACGATCCTTAACTTCTGATACTCTCTCTTGAGATTGACCCTTAACTGTCAATTCTCATTTCAAATCAGTCCTTAACTTCTGATTTATTTCTTTTGAGGTCGGTACTTTCCTTCCGACACTCTCTTTTGAGATAATACTTAAATTTCAAATGATTACTTTGAAATCAGTCCCTAACTTCTGATTTCCTCCTTTTAAGGTCGGTCCATAACTGTCGACTCTCTCACTTGAAAACGTTACCAAAATTTTGAATCCTCACTTCAGAATCAATGCCAATATTATGATTCTTATTTTTCAGGGTCGGTCCCAAACTTCTGACTCTCTTTTCGAGGTGATACCTAAATCTCAAATTCCCACTTCAGGATCAGCACTTACATGATGATTCCCATCCTTCAAAAACACTTGAAATAAATAAACCAAGGAGTATTAAATATTTTTAAAATATATATGTACTTTGATAATTAAATGTGATAAAAATAATAAGAAAAGAAGAATTACTTTGCTTGAGTTTGTTTTTCTCGAGTTTGAGATGTCTTACCCTTTGTTTGCACAACACAATTATTCTTATCTGCACCAACTTCCTCATTTCTCCGGGAATTTCACATTCTCTCATACTCTATACAAAATCTCATGATTTTTTTTCCTCACCAATATCAATCTTCACATGTCACATATTTATGTGGTTAACACTACGAACTCTCTAAGTTGTTTTCATGTTATACTTGGGATCAATACCTGATCACTGGATACTCCAGGATACTACTAATATGCACAGTATAACAATAATTCAAATTATATTTCACTTATATTTCCTTACTTTACAACAAAACCACTTTACTTACTTTACAACAAAACCAAAAACTTGATCCTGAAGAGAAATAAGAATTAAACTTTTAATTTATATATATTGGGACACTACGCAAGTACACATATGGTTATCAAGAAATATAGGACTTTTTGATTAAGACCTGAATGTCGAACCCACAGGAAGAATATGCAAAATGCACTATTGAAGAGAAAACTTTTGATTTTTAATAAAAACATAATTATCTAAACTAAAGATGACTTTTACAGTAATGAAAATTTAAATATTTTTGATATTTTCCATATTTTGATAGAATAATAACAATTTAAAAAGATAACTAGTGTTTTTGTATTTGAAAAGCACTAAATATGAAAATATCTTTCTTCTTGTTATGAATCAGTAATAAGTATAACAATTATGTTATGGAAGTATGCAAATTGTGTTGTGCCAAATAGGAGCAATAATATTCTATACTCTTACTAGAGATGATATAAAGAACATTGGCTAACTTAAAGTTTGAATAGTTCTGAAGACCGACTAGGCAGGGAAGACGTCAGTTATCACTCTAGAGTTCCCTCAATTCCCTCTACCTGGGGGCTAACATCTCGCATCATAACCTAAAAAATAAACCAAGTTGGGGGCTTTAACCTGTCACTTTAAATTCTTCTAACTCTACACCCTTCAATGAATATTTCTCTATTTATTAGCACTCAATCATATGAACTACATTCTAATTCATACAACCTCATGTAATTCTTTCCAATTGTTGACTGAGACAATACCAACTCGGTTCTTACATGTTCTCACAACAAATTTTAACATTTGGATTGGCAAATGAAGAAGTAAATGAAGTGCATGGATTTAAATCATCATGACTTCTTCCTTCATCGAAGATCAATACTTTCCACAATTTCCGTCCAAAACTTAATTAATTATAATTTTAAGAAGAAAGATAAAAAAAAACTACTCAGAATCCATGAAGGAAAAAAACCATACTTTAGTTTAAAAAATAAATCATTGTGAAACCAATAACATGTCTCAATTAAAACCAAAAGTAGTCTCTAAACAAAAATATAAAAAATTATCTCCAGTTCTCCACCAAACTCTTGAAGTTCCTTTGATTCTCTTCTCTTTACAATCACTGAAAATAAAATAAAATAAAAAATAAAATAAAAGTAAAAGTGGTGTCTGAAAATCTCTCCAAACTAACTCCCCAAATGAGAACTTTCAAAACTCTCCAACACTTTCAGGACTCTTTTCTAAGTCCTCTCTTCTTTCTTTTATAATTTTCCAAAAGGTGCATTGGTTTCTCTTCAAAATATGTCTAGATTTGATCTATTTCCCCAGGAGATGCATCCTTTTATGATAATTTTCATCCATGGTGGTTATAACCACCTATTAAACCAATGGGTACCTCAAAAACCTCTTCAAAATTCATAGAAACTGAATTTACTCGTCCAATAATTGCCACTGGCGCTTAAGCGCAATGCCTCTGGCGCTTAGGGATGGCCTTCTCTGTTCAATCGGTGATTAAGGGTCGGATCAGGCGCTTAGGCGCCGAAACTCTTTGCATATTTTCATTTTGCTCCAAATTTGATCAATTTTCACTTCTTTATGCATTTTTCACCCTTTTACCTATATCTGCAATAAAAACACAAAAATACCTTTGATTAAAGTGTAATATCTCAAAAATAGATATAAAAATGTGTCTAAAAACACACTATATTTTAGGTGTATCAAAATCCTCTAAACTTAAAATGTTACTTCTCCGCAATCTTTAAAAGCTAAATATGTATGATATGTATATGAGTTTATTTAGGAGTTACTAAAGTTTTAATTTAGAAATATAGTAGTCTAATTGTCGGTGTTATTTTTGGTTGGAGAGTTGTCCGTAAGAAGTTGTCAGTCACCGGAATTGAAATCCCGTCTCCCACTTTGGAAGGACATTTTAATTTACATATATATTTAGTTTTAGAAGAATATGAAATCAAATTGACCCCATATTTTCATAGTTTAAATGAAAGAGCACTGTACCTCAAATCCTGTATCTATCCTAAAGGATAAACACAAGACTTGAGGATGAGGCTCGTTCAAATAAACTAAGAAATATATGACATCTGTTTGGTCTACAAAACCTTTGTCTTTGCCAATAAGTTCCCCTAATTAATATAAAGAATTAAATAGGGTTTATATTTAGCTGGGTTCGGACATGCTTCTTATAAGGGCAAGTCTATAGTTAATTACATCTCAAATGACCAAAGTCACCTAAGAAAACTCTCGATAAAAATCATGAAATATTATCTTCAAGAAATTTCAAAGGGTAGGACTCTTTAATGAGATCGGACGTGGAGGTGTGAAAAGGGGATTGGTTTAAATCTGGAACATTTTGTTGTAGAGTCCAAAGGAGGAAGAACTAGAGGATATCACGGATCCAGAGGAAAACCTTGGTGACTTCACAAGCTATCCTAATGTTTGGCTTCAGTTTTGAGGAGAAATTTTTAAATGTTTCATCTTGCCAATTTTATTAGTTAAGGCTTACACTCGTATGAGATTATCATACAAATAGCCTGGGAGATGTGAGGATTTAAGTCGTGACAGACTACAACCTCAGAATCCTAAGGCGATTTAGGGCTTATATTATATAGCAGGACTGTACAAAGGCCTAAAATTAAGGTGAGGATTTACGTTGCATAAGCAAGCAACCTAAAAATCTTATGTCTTTGTTGTTTAAGTCTAAGGAAGAAAGATTGGTTTAGCTAGGGAAGACAGGTTTTGCTGTTGAATATGGCTGTGTTGCCCACCAAGCTAGTTCCAAGCTCCTCGCTGCGACGAGTTTGAGTTTTCTAGTGTGTCAAGTTATAATGTTAAATCAGGTTGCCTCCTTCGTTCTGGCACCAGAATTTTATGGGGGCATGTTAAAGTTGATTAGAGCAACACCGATTAGGATCCTACGGTTCCCTCGTTCTGACACTTTCATTTAG
>NW_018225366.1:177280-180666 GCF_001263595.1 Phalaenopsis equestris | reverse complement strand
ATTTTGAGTTGTTTTATATTTTGAATGTTGTGGGGGTGAATATTAGTGTCATTTTGTTTTGTGGTTTTTGGTTTTGTGGCTATCCTGATAGTTTTAGTTGTCCATGCAAATTTGTATAAGCACAAAAGTATAACATAAAAAGTATAACATAAAAGTATAATATAACATAAAAGTATAAGAAAGACAATGCTGCGAACTGTAAAAGTGTACCTGGCGAGTCTTCTCGTTCCACCACCTGAAACTTAGAATGCATGTTACGACAAAATGCATGTGAGGGCATTTTATATAAAGCAAAAAATAAGATTTTAGTGATCTACCCAACCCTAGGTCATATCTTGGTAGGTCCCTATTAATTTGATTAAGGATGGATTTTGTCAAGCAAACCATATTAAGTTTAGTAGATCTTCAAGATATCCAACCGATCTAGAGAAAGAAGCAGGTCCGTGCTACTCTCTCGTTGCCTGGTGGAAAATTCCGAGTTCTTTTAAACTGATTATGTTGCTTTAAGTTATCCTGTAAATACCCTTATTACTCGGTGAACATTGATGTCTCAATTATCCCAAAGGATAGGGTAATTATCACATGTGATTCAATTTAAGAATTATGTGGGTGAAGGCCCTTAAAGAGGCAAGTTTGTGTTGTTGGAACATTTAGCAAAATTTTAACCCTAATTGGTCTTGTAATGTTTGAAAGATGTTTTAATTTTCAATGATGTTTAGTTTTCTAATCCTCATTTGATAGATTCTTGATTTAGCCTAAGTCACTACTAAACCCTTAAGACCTAAGTGAGTCTCTTAATTAGCTTTGAAAAGGTTAAGCTTTAAGTGATCATGATTTGAATCTTATTTGAACATCAAAATAGGGGTATTAGATTGAATAATTATTAAATTCAAAATTCATACCCTTAAGTCCAACATCATTTTATTTTAATAAACTTCTGAATTTTAACAATTTAGAAATTTATTAACTTATCTTTCTCAATTAAGAAAATGAGATTGGTTTCTACAAATTAGCTCCCTTGTGTTTCAAACATCAAATAAAACATCAAATAAATTGATTAAGATCAGAGGTTACCCATTTCCCTCCTTAAATTAAGGCTAAATTTCTCAAAATTACACATTAGCCCCTAAGGCTCTATCACTTCATAATTTATCAAATTTAATCCAAATGACTTTGAAATTTTTATCCTACCTCATTCATGGGTCAATTAAGACATCAGAGGAGAAAATGTGATTTACAAAAATAGGATTTTTCAAAGAAAATTCCTAACTTGACCAAGGTAAATCCTAATCTCCGGAAATTTTTATTGGAGGTAACTTTAGACCAGAGAATTCTTTGGACCAATTATCATGATTTTTTGAATTTTATTTGAATTTTAACAATTATTTTAAGTTTTAAGGTATTTACTAATCATAAAAATATTTTAAATGGAGAAAATTACGTTTTTATTTTTGAAAAGTCTCCCTGAGGTTAGAGAACTCAGAGGAGAAGATTTTATATTTTTCTAAATTTTATTTGATTTATTGGAATTATTTTAATGAAAAATCATTTTTAAGCTTTAAAAATCATTTTTAAGATTTAAAATTCAATATCTTTATTTAGAAAATTAGGAAAAATATATTAATTATTCCTAAGTGCTTAGAAAGCCATTTAGAACATTTTCATGAGTTTTATTATTTTTGTGATTTTTATGAATTTTTAATTATTTAAATATTTTAAAAAGGTTAAAAATCAAGTTTTGATTTCAAATATCATTTTATTTTTAGAAAATACCTTTGATCACAGAGAACTCAAAAAACAAAGTTTCATAAATTTTTTAGTTGTATTAAAATTTTTAAAAATCATTTTAGTGCCAAAAATGTTATTTATCTTTAAAAATCAACTTATTTTATTAAATGAACTCAAAATATTATGGAATTTTTATGATGAGTTCTCTAGAGCCTAAAAAATAGTGAAGATAAAAAATCAAGTCATTTAAATTCTTGAATTTTCCAAAATAAATTATCTTAATAATTTAGTGTTCATGTAAATTAACTACATTTTAAATTACTTGACTCATGGAATTATTTCCAAAAGCTTCCCTAGTCATGGTGGACCTTCCAAAATTTTCTTGGAATTTTCTAATCAACATGCTAATTTACATGATTATTTTAAGGAAATAATATGCAAAAACTTCAAAAATATGGATCTCTGTATAGGGACTCCTCATATTTCTCTTGATAGAGGCTACAACATACCAAAATTTCAAGCCAAGGTGATGTGTCAATATGCATGGAGAATCAAATGATTTCAAATAGTGTTTAATTAATTAGAAGTAAAATATGCATCAAATGGACTTGAAATTTATTCCACATTGTTCTCCTCTATTCACTGAGTAAGTGTTGACCTCATTTTTGATTGAGGTTTAGTTTTTCCTCTGTAGTAGCCTGAGGTCTAGCTATAGGATTTTCCTATTGACTATTCCTATAAAACTAGACATGAAACCCTCACCACTAGAAATTTCAAACTTATCTCTACTCAACTTGAAGTTCCACATATTACTCTCAACCTCTAAATACTTAGTAGGTGGGGTCACTGTGGGGGAAACTCAAGATGAGTCACCCTTAGGATTGCTAGACCTTAGGGTTGACCTTGGGTGTTGGTCTGGAGCTAAGGCACTCACTACGCTAAGACCACCATGTAGAGGACCCAAAATGGGGTTTCCATTGGTCCATAGCTTGTTGGTAATGATTCGTACCTCAACTCTACCAAAATACCCATCTTGGCCTTTTACCCCGAAAACATCCCCAAATTACCAAAATACCCCTCCATAGCTCAAAATCCCAAAAATCCCCAAAAAATCCTAATAAATCCTAAATATTCCTAATTTCATTTCTCTTAACTACCACATGACCCAATTTGGCCATTTTGACAACTTCAACAAAAACCCCCAAATTGCCACTTAAAGACTCAAATTTTACCAAATCCAACTCAAAAGACCCTAATTCCAACCCTAAACTCAAATTCACCTTTGATATGACCAAATTAAACCAAATTCAAGCTTAATTGGTCCATGATTTGATCCCAATTTTGATTTGAGTCAAAACCCCAATTTTGACCATATGACCTAATCTCAACAAATTGAACCCATAACCTAGTCAATTGGCCTCAATTAATGTTGCACAATCTTTATAACATGCCTATATATCAAAATAAAACATCAATTAGCCTTGGTGAAGTCTCAAATCCATTTAATTTTGGCTTAAATCCAAAATTCCCAAATTTAGCCCCAAATTGGCTAAAATCCCCAAATTTCACCCAATTAATTGCCTTAACCTCCAAATTGGCATCGAATTCATTTTGAAAACTCTTCATGAGGTCCCTATTGTCCATTTATAACAGTAAAT
>NW_018225366.1:175456-176604 GCF_001263595.1 Phalaenopsis equestris | reverse complement strand
AAGTGATTTGGTTGAGTCTAGGCTGAGATCTTAAGGTTTTAGTGTGGACGGTCACGGGATCATCCTATCGGGGACGATGACGAGGAGCCGTTTGATCAAGCATGTATCAAATGGACAGAGGAGATCAAGCTGGACAGCACTTCAGGACATAAACCGCGGGGCCGAGTCAGCAGCTACGTGGATGGCAGCGTCCAACCAGAGCACGCCACGCATGCCTTCAGAGCTGCCGAGGATCTAGTCAGCATAAGCTGTTTAAATAGATAAATAGGGCTTTTCCTATTTATTTAAACACCCTTAACTTATAAAATTCATAACTTTGTGTAGAAAAATCACAAAAATAAAATAAAAATACCCACTTGCTTAGTGAACAAAGGAGAACAATATGGAACAATTTTCAAGTCCATTTGGTGCATATTTTATTTTTAATTAATTAAACACTATTTTGAATCATTTGATTCTCCATTCTCCATGCATAATGGCACATCATCCATGCATAATGGCACATCACCTTGACTTGGATTTTTAGCATATTGTAGCCTCTGTTTGGGGAAGTATTCTCTGATTTATCCAAAGTCAGAGGAGCCTACTATACAGAGACCCATATTTTTCAAGTTATTTCACATTATTTCTTTAAAATAATCATGGAAATTAGCATATTGGTTATAAAATCCTAAGAAAATTTTGGAAGGTCCACCATGACTAGAGAAACCTTTGGAAATAATTTCATGGGTCATGACATTTAAAATGTCCTCAAATTTTACAAACACTAAATCACTAAGATAATTAATTTTAAAAAAATTAAACATCTAAATGACTTGAATTTTCATCTCTACTGTGATTTATGATCCAAATTTTTAACCTATTTTAAATATTTAAATAAATAAAAGTCCATAAAAATTACAAAAATAAAAGAACTCGTGAAAAATCACAAAAATAATAAAACTCATGGAAATGCTCTAAATTATTTCCTAATAATTTAGGAATAATTAGAATATTTCTCCTGATTTTATTGAATTTAAAAGCTTAAAAATATTTTTTTTAAAAGGCTTAAAATGAGTTTTTACTAAAATAATTCCAATGAATCAAGAAAAAATCAAAAAAATATAAATTTGCACCTTTGAGTTCTCTAACCTTAGGGAGATTTTTTT
>NW_018225366.1:174506-175407 GCF_001263595.1 Phalaenopsis equestris | reverse complement strand
TTAAAATATTTTATTTTTATTAAATAACTCAAAATTTAAAATAATTCTAATAAATCACAGAATATTCAAAAAATCATGAAATTTGATCCAAAGGTCTACCTCCAGTAAAAGTTTCAAAGGATTATAATTTACCTTGGTCAAGTTAGGAATTTTCTTTAAAAAATCCTATCTTTACATGAAAATCATTACATAAATTAAATTAAATTTTGAAAAAAAAATCACATTTTCTCCTCTGATGATTTTCTCCTCTGATGTCTCTCTCCTCTGATGTCTCAATTGACCCATTAATAAGGTAGGATAAAAATTTCAAAGTCATTTGAATTGAGTTTGGCAAATTATTAGGCATTAGGGCCTTAGGGACAAATGTGTATTTTTGGAAATTTTGCCTTAATTAACATTTAGGCTTAATTCAAGGAGGGAAATGGATAGCCTCTAATCTTAATCAATTTATTTAATGCTTGAAACACAAGGGGTTAATTGGTAGAAGCCAATTTCACTTTCCTCTTTAAAAAGATAAGTTAATAAATTTCTAAATTATTAAGATTTGGAAGTTTATTAAAATAAAATGATCCTTGACTTAGGGGTATAAATTTTGAAGTCAATAATTAATCAATCTAATACCCCTATCTTGATTTTCAAATGAAATCCAAATCATGAATCATGACCACTTAAAGCTTAACCCTTTTCAAAACTAATTAACACACTCACCTAGGTCTTAAGGGCTTAGTGGTGACTTAGGTTAAATCAAACAATTGATTAAACAAGGATTAGAGAAATAAACATAATTAAATCAAACATCCTTGAAACACCACTAAGCCCAATTAGGATTAATAATTTGGCTAAGTGTTCAAATTACACTAACCTGCCCCTTTAAGGGTCTTCACCCACATAATTCTTAAAT
>NW_018225366.1:147809-174229 GCF_001263595.1 Phalaenopsis equestris | reverse complement strand
TTTCCTGCTCTTCATAAACTGCCTTAACATGCATTTTAAGTTTCAAGTGGTGGAACGAGAAGACTCGCCAGGTACACTTTTACAGTTTTCAGTGTTGTCTTTCTTATACTTTCATACTGTATTTTTATACCTGAAAATTTGCATGCTAAAAAACAACGCCACCCTGCATGATAACTGAAACTACCAGGATTGCCACATAACCATAACCATAACCAAAACCAAAATTAAAATCAATAGAGATAAAATTAACCCCCCGCCACAATATTCAAAATATAAAACAACTCAAAATTTAATGACAAACATCACACAAAACCACAACTTTAACTAAAATAAGTTGTCTCTGTCGGATGATCGGGAATCCCTCGGAGGGGTAACCTTCGGTTGCTAATGAGGTTTCCCATGGTTTAAATGAAATTATGGAAATCATTAAGTTGAGTTTAGTAAGTTCATTTGGACTAAGTGAATCCAATAGAAAATTGTGATGCTGGAACGAGGGAACCGTATGATCCTAACCAGTGTCGCTCTAATCAACTTTAATATGCCCTCATAAAATTTAAAGAACTTTAACCATAGGGTCACCTGATTTGACATTATAACTTGACACACTAGATACTCTAACTCGTCGCGGCAAGGAGCTTGGAGCTCGCATGGTGGGCAGCACGACCATCTTCAACAACAAAACCTGTCTTCCCTAACTAAACCATTTTCTTCCTTCCATAGACTTAAAACAACAAAGTCATAGGATTTTGAGGTTGCTTGCTTATGCAACGTAAATCCTCACCTTATCTGTAGGCCTTTCCATAGCCCTGCTATACAATATAAGCCCTAACTCGTCTTAGGATTCTAAGGTTGTCGTTTGTCACAACCTAAATCCTCACATCTTTCAGGCTATTAGTGTGATCATTTCACACGAATGTAAGCCCTAACTAATAAAATTTGCAGGATAAAACACCTAAATATTTCTCCTCAAAACTGGAGCCAAACATTAGGATAGCTTAGGAAGTCACCGAGGTTCTCCTCTTGATCCATGACATCCCCTAGTCCTTCTTCCTTTGGATTCTACAATAAAATGCTCCAAATTTGAACTAATCCCCTTTAACACCTCTACGAACGATTTCGTTAAAGAGTCCTACCCTTTGAAATTCTTTGAAGATAATCTTTCTTGACTTTTATCGAGAGTCTTCTAAAGTGAATTTGATCATTTAAGATGTAATTAACTATAGGGGCTTGCCCTTATAGGAAGCATGTCCAAACCCAACTTAATATAAACCATATTTAATTCCTTATATTAAATAGGAGAACTTGTGGACAAATACAAAGGTTTTGCAGACCAAATGGACGTCATACTTTCCTTAGTTTATTTGATCGAGTCTCATCCTCAAGTCTTGTGTTTATCCTTTGGGATAGATAAAGGATTTGAGATACAGTGCTCTTTCATTTTAAACTATGAAAAATATGCGGTCAGTTTGATTTTATGCTTTAACGTCCTTCCGATGCGGGCGACGGGATTTTGATTCCGGCGACCGACAGCTTCTTACAGGCAACTCCCCACAAACCAACCCAAAATAACGCCGACAGTAAAAGAGTATTTTTATTTTATTTTTGTGATTTTTCCACACAAAGTTATGAATCTTTAAAGTTAGGGGTCATTTTGTGAATTAATTAAACCCCTATTTATCTATTAAAACCACGCGTGCTGACTAGATCCTAGGTAGCTCCGAAAACATGCGTGGCACGCTCTGGTTTGATGCCGCCATTTGGTGTAGATGATCATAAGGAAAAACCTTGGTGAAGAATGGAAGTGGTTTTGAGCAAAATTGAAGGGTCAATTTGAGGGAATTTTGATTTTTAATCAATTTGATCAATTTGGTCATATTGGTCATATTGGGCTAGGCTTGGGTCTAACTTGGGTTAGCCTTAGGCTAAGTCCAAATTGATTGTTTTAAATGGTCAATAAGGACCGTATGGAGAGTCTTAAACTTGAACTGGATGCCAATTTGGGGGTTAAGGCAATCAATTGGGTGAAATTTGGGGACTTAGCCAATTTGGGGCTAAATTTGGGAGTTTTGGATTTAGGCCAAAATCAAATGGATTTGAGGCTTCACCAAGGCCAATTAATGGTTTATTTTTATGTATAAGAATGTTATAAAGAGTTTTAAACATTAATTGGGACCAATTGGCTAGGCTATGGGTTTAATTTTGAGAGATTAGGTCATATGGTAAAAGTTGGGGTTTTGACTTAAATCAAAATTAGGCTTAAATTATGGGCCAATTAAGCTTTGATTTGGTATATTTTGGTCATATCAAGAGTGAATTTGAGTTTATGATTGGAATTAGGGTAAATTGTGATTAAATTGATGGAAATTTGGGTTGAATTTAGGGAAATTTTGGCCCTTAAAAGCAAATTTGGAGAAAATATGGGCCTTTAAAGGGCAATTTGGGGGTTTTGATCAAAGATGGTCAAATTGGCCAAAATGGGTCATGTTATAGTTGAGGAAAATGAAATTAGGAATATTTGGGATTTATTGAGATTTTCAAAGAATTTTTGAAATTTTGGGCTACGGAGGGGTATTTTGGTAATTTCGGGGTGTTTAGGGCTAAAAGGCCAACATGGGTATTTTAGTAGAGTTGAGTTACCAACTATCACCAACAAGCCATGGACCAATGGAAACCCCATTTTGGGTCCTTTATGTAGTGGTCTTAGTCAAACCATAACCCTAGGGCTGGGAGGTTTAGGGGACCATCTACATGAGTATCCCAAAAAGATCAAGGGACCTAGGCTAGAAAATTGAGTTTATGATTGTGAGTGATTGTGATTGTAGATGAGTGTAGTGAGTGTCTTAGCTCTAGAACAACGCCCAAGGTCATTTCTAAGGTCTATAAGTCCAAATGGTGACTCATCTTAAGTTCCCCTTATAGTGACCCCACCTACTAAGTGCTAGAGGTTAGGATCAATATGTGGAACTTCAAGTTGAGTAAAGAAGATGGTAGAATTTCTAATGGTGAGGGTTTCGTGGCTAGTTTTATAAGAATAATTAATGGGAAAGTCCTATGGCTAGACCTTACGCTACTAAAGAGGAAAAACTAAACCTCAACCAAAAGTGAGGTCAACAAATGGACCTCCAATAAGTGTGGTGTGTTCGGTAAGCACACCACGTGTATTAGCGTTGACCGACGAGATAAAAAAAATTAAAATTTAAGTATCAATTCTGAAAGAACAAGAAGGGTCAGAATTTAGGTACTATCCTCAAAAGATGAGAATCAGAATTTAGGTGCTGATTCAAAGATGTGAGAATTGAAATGTTGGTATCAATTTGAAGATGTGAGAATTGAAATGTAGGTATCAATTTGGAGATATGAGAATTGAAATGTGGGTATCAATTCCAATATGTGAGAATTAAAATGTAGGTATCAACTCAAAGATGTGAGAATTGAAATGTGGGTATCAATTCAAAGATGTGAGAATTGAAATGTAGGTATCAATTTGAAGATGTGAGAATTGAATTGTAGGTATCAATTCAAAGATGATAGAATTAAAATGTAGGTATCAATTCAAAGGTATGAGAAATGAAATGTGGGTATCAATTCCAAGATGTGAGAATTGAAATTAAGGTATCAATTCAAAGATGTGAGAATTGAAATGTGGGTATCAATTTGAAGATGTGAGAATTGAAATATACGTATCAATTCAAAGATGAGAGTTGAAATTTAGATATCAATTCGAAGATGTGAGTGTTGAAATGTAGGTATCAATTCAAAGATGAGAGTCAAAATTTAGGTATTGACCTTAAAAAATAAGAATCAGAATTTAGATACTGATTCAAAGATGTAAGAATTGAAATGTAAGTATCAATTCTAAGAAGAGAGTCGAAATTTAGGTATTTAACTCAAAATGAGAGAATTAGGATTTAGATACTGATTCAAAGATGTGAGAATTAAATGTATAACGAGCTCGTGGTGCTGAATTTGCAAAAGTGTATCATGTGAAAAGGTTGACTTTGTAGAAGATTTGTAGAGCTTTCTGGGGATTTGTGCAGAATGTAACATTTTGTGGGGACGTGAAGAGAGTTAAGATAGACAAAGATGGTTGTGACGCACGCACAAAGAGTAAGAAACTTTGGAAATCTGAGAATCCACTCAACAGATTTTTATCTCATTTAATTTTCAAAATGTCTTTAAAGTTTTAATTTTAATTGGTTGATTTTCAAAAGAAAGTTGTTTTGTTGTTTATTAATTGGTGATTATTTTCTTTTGCATTTATATTTAAAAAAAAATTGTTGTTTCGTTTTTTGTTCATTGAAATTTTGAACCAACGTGTGGTTTGTGGCTTTCATCCCTCACACAAAAAGGCAACTGACAGAAAGGCACAATTTGAGAGAAATTTCCATTAATTTGCTCCAACAAAGATGTCAAAAATCGGACACAGGCTAATGCCTCAAAAGGTACATTATGTAGTCCATGTCGAAATACATCGAGAACATCTCATGATATGAATACATTGTAGACTGAATACATCAGATACATGTCATGCTGTTAAAAGAAAGTAATTGAACCCTCTGTGCCAGGTATGTTGAGCTCCTGATCAAGCAGACCTTCTAAGTCATGCTCCAGGATAAGAGTTCATGTACTTAGAGGTACAACCTTCTCACAGCTCGTATGGAAGTAACTCCTCCAATTCTGGGTCATGCTAGAATCCATATAGGATTTTACTGTCATCCATCTTGCGGAAAGTCACAGACACCCTACTGTGTCGTACTCCTTGAATGTAATGTTTGACAACGTCTACACTGTTGCCCTTGAGATCTACACTGTTGCCCTTGAGAATGAACCGACTGAAAGAGGAATCTCCACAGAACCTCTGAATTCAACAGGGCCGACGATATTGATTTCTTTCCCAAATAGAATATTGCTTTTACTCTTGAATGAGACCGTGCAGAAAGGCCTCACAAAATCATGATGGTCAATGTGTGGTGGAATGCAATCACCCTCTTCATAAATATTGATAATGCAACTATTAGGAATGCAGGTAGCAGGTAGAATATTTCATTTCACCATCCTTTTGATCATCCATTCTATCATCGGTGGTAACGGATCTACTTGATCATGTCTGAGGATCCCAGGCTGATTCCCCTATCTGTCAATCGTGAAGTTATAACAATAGCCCCATTGGATGGTGATTCTTCCCTTCCCTCTCATCCGCTTCTTTGGCTCGAAATATGTCCTTTCCATGAGAAGGCCCGCTCAATCTCTATCTCTAAAACCAAAAATGTAGTCCAGGATGCTTTTTCCATCAGTCTAACAGAAAACCTTGGTGTATAGCTCCAGGCCTTCCAGTATGTTGATGAACTTTACCTGAACTTCTTAATAGAACTCGAATTCTATTTTATTTACTCTACTTATCTTGTAGTATTATACCATACCAGGGGTTGGCAGCTGTCGCGGACGTTCCTTTCTTTGGGCATCGGAGGGAACCCAAACTGGTGCTGGTCGATCTCAAATATGAAACTCCGCCTCTAACGGGATGTACGACCCTGGGCTCCACGGTACATACTGATCCGTCCCCAGTGGGACATAAGGTTCAACCATCATGAAATCCAAAGCTTGAGATTCGTTGGTGCTTGAAATGTATTCTTCTAATGTACTAATGTACTGAAGCACTGTAGGTAGATGTAGAACATTGCAATCCGAGCATTCTACAAATGCACCCATGGCCAGTATTTCAATGTTCCATATCGGGCAACCATGGCACAAAACATCTGAAACAGGAAGCGTGTTTGAATCCGTCACAAACCCTGGTTCTTCTTCAGTGGTGGGTAAGCTAGCGGAAGTTTCTTTCAGATCTATATCGTAAATGTGAATCTCAGAAATAGGGGTGAGCAAGCTATTCATCTCTCTTTGATGTTTGCGTTCTTGTCGTAGAACAGCTCTCTGCTTCTTGCGGCTGGCATTCTTGTGTTGCGTCTTGCAAAGCAGAGTACTTGGTAGTCTTTCGTTATTGGCAGTTATTAAGCCTCTAGCAGGTGTAGCTACCCTGGAGGGTAGACGACTGGGTCCCTCCAACGGATCCCGCTCTGTCATCACGTTCTTGCCCTTACGTGATACATTGTCTTTAGTGGTCACTCTTAGTAGTGAAGGAAGTCCCTCTTTCTCTTTGCAGCTAACTACGTCCATTAGAGGACCCTCGTAGTCTACGTCAACCTGGTTGAAATCCACATTAAAGTCTATGGTACCATCTCGCGGCGCCATCTCCTCGTTTAATGTCATTTAATTCGAGGTTCCAGCCATCCTAGAAAGCAAAGATCAGCCGTTGTCCCGACATTTTTTTGCAGACAACAGGAAAAAAGTCAGTGGGGCGAAACTTATCATGAACAAGAAAAAAACAAAGTATTTATTAAAGTAGATTTTAGTTTGTTTTGGGTTTGAAGAATTTTACGTATGGCTTTTATTTAATGAAAAGTGTAAAGAAGAAAATTTAAAGTTCAAAATATTTTTCTCAAAATTTTCATTATATTGATGTTAATTACAAAATTTGGACCCGGTCAAAGACATTTGGCCACATAGATAACCGTAAAACAATCAAAGTTTCTAAAGTTTCAAAAGCAAGCAGAGGTAAACGGCGTCAGGTTGCGGAATAAGTTTTCATATATCGTCTGTTTATTGGCAACATGGATCATTCACCCAGGAAGTCCACTAACTGGTAGGCTCCTTCTGTGTAGACCTTTTCAACCTTTTCAACGACAAATGTCGACAAATGTTCCCTCCCAAGTTGGCTTAAATTTTCCACCTATTTTGCGGCGTGCAAGAATAGGCCTTTTGAACAAAAGTACGAGATCACCAACTTTGAATATCCTTAGGCAGACCAATTTGTCATGGGCTTACACCATCTTTGCCTGGTAAAGCTCCAACTGTTGTTGTGCTTCTAGTTGTTTTCTCTCGAGACCCTCTAGTTCTTCAAGTCTAAGTTTTGCGCCTTCTTCTGTTGTGAGTTGGTTGGTAATGGCGACTCTGAGAGATGGTGTCTGGATCTCTAGCGGTAACACGGCCTCGGTCCCATACACGAGCATATAGGGTGTACATTGATTGGGCGTCTTGAAAGTTGTGCGGTAGGCCCACAAAGCTTCTAACATTTGTTATGCCAATCTCTTTTGTTTTCATCTAGTGTTTTCATCAAAATCTGTAACAGTGTTTTGTTGAAGGCTTCAGCTAGGTGAACATTTTCTCTTCGATAGTAAATTGTAGAGTATCTCCAATCTATCCCATGTCTTTTGACAAAATTGTTGATCTTTGTGCTTCTAAAAGCTGTCCCATCGTCGGAAATTATTCTTCATGGTACTCCAAAATGGTAAACAATTTGACTTTTAAAAAATTGAAGGATGTGTTGTGTCGTAACCTCACATAAGTGTACTGCCTCTGCCCATTTGGAGAAGTAATCTGTAGCAGAAAGTATAAACCTGTGTCCTCTAGAGGATGGAGGGTCTATCAGACCTCTTTTGTCCATGCCCCAACACTCAAATGGCCATGAGATAACAGTTGGGTGTAGCACATTTGGAGGCTGATGTAAGACCACCCCATGCACTTGGCATTTGTGACATCTTCTGGTTGTATCCATGTAGTCAGACATCATTTCTGGCCAATAATATCGAAGTCTTTTGATCTTCATCATCATTTTTGGTCCTGACTGGTGAGCGCCACACAATCTGGCATGTACATCTTTAATAATATTCTATGCCTCAGCTCTGCTCAAACACCAAACCACATTTGGTCGAACGATCTTCCATAGAGAACATTTCCCACCAGGGCGTAAGACATAGCGCTTCTTGTGATGTGGTGCACCTCAGATTTGTCTTTTGCAGCTTTTCAGTCTGTAAATATTCTATTAATGGCTTGCGCCAATCTTCGTTGGCATTTGCAATTATATTTTATTGTTTCTTCTTTTCCAAGCTTGTGTAGAGTTTCAAAGTTGATCCGAGACAAGCCCCGTCTTCCTTGCACTGTGACTTTAATGGAATCCTCCGGGGGACACGCCATTTCCTTAGCAAGTTTTTTTAGGGCATCGGCATGGGCATTATCTCCCCTAAGAATCCTGTAGAAAGTCACATCGAGAATCTGGTCAAGGAGCTTCATCGTGTATTGATGGTATTCTGCTAATCTTGGCTTCAAAATTCTGTATTGTTCGGCGACTTGCTAAATGATGATTTGGGAGTCGCCATAAATGGCAATTTTTGTTATATCCATTGAGATTGTCATTTCCATTCTACTAATCAAAGCTTTGTATTCTACTTCATTGTTGGTGCACGGCTCTGTCAGGTGGTATGAGAACCTCAACATACTCTTATCTGGCACGATAATAATCAAACCAATCCTTGCTTTGCCTGGTATAACTATGCTTAATTCTTTGTATTTTCTTAAGTCTTTGTATTTTCTGGTTGACGAAGCACCATTAAAGTACATCTCCCAGTGTTACACACTGGAGAATTCCATTTGTAGTATTTGCTCATCTGGTAACTCATCATTGAGAGAGGACTCAGCTGGCAGTGGGTTTGCAACAAGAAAGTATGCTAGTATCTGTCCCTTGATAGCACGGAGGGGAACAAAAGTTAGATCAAATTGCAATAAAATCATCGACCACCTTGCTTAACGTCCTGAGAGTGTTGGTCAGGTCATCAAATATTGCAATGGATTAACTTTCGATATTAGGGTAATCTTATGAAAAAGCATGTAATGTCTAAGCTTTTGGGCGGCAAAAATTAATGCCAGACAATGCTTCTCAATAGATGGATACCTTATCTCCGTCGATATTAGGTGACGACTCAAGTGACTCAAGTAGTAGAGCACATTTTCTTTTCCCTCATCATTGACTTGGGCTAAGAGGGCTCCGAGAGAGTCATATAAAGCCACGGTATAAAGAATCAATGGTTTTCCTGGGATAGGTTCCGGGGATGGGGGCTGCCAAGACAGGAGGTGTCATTAAATATTGTTTAACATCCTCAAAGGCCAGATGGATCTTCTCTTCCCAAATAACTTTGGCATCCTTTTTAATTAATGCTGAGAAGGGCTGACACCTACCTGAGAGATTAGAAATAAAGCGTCTCAGATATGCCAACTTCCACTAAAAGGAACGTAGTTTTTTTAAGGTTTTAGAGAGAGGCACTTTCAAGATAACTTTAATCTTATCCGAGTCGATCTTGATTCCTTGATGACGGACAATGAATCCTAGAAATTTCCCGGAGGTAACGCCAAAGATGCACTTTAAGGGATTCATTTTAAGGTCATATCATCGTAACCGTTCAAACACGATCCTCAAATCATACAAAAGGTCTATTTTCCGTTTACTATTGATGACCAAATCATCCATGTAGCATTCTGCTTGATTGTGAATGAGGTCGTCAAAAATCTTCTTCATTGCATACTGATATGTTGCACCGGCGTTGTTTAGGCCGAATGTCATCACTGTGCAACAAAAAATTCCAATCGGTGTTTCGAAGGCTGTAAGCGCTCCATCCTTGGGAGCCATCTTAATTTGGGTGTATCTCGATGATCCGTCCATCAAGGAGAAAATTTCATGTGTTGAAGGAATATCCACCATCATTTCTGGTATGGGCAGTGGAAATTTGTCTTTCGGACATGCCTTGTTCAAATCTCTGAAGTCGACACAAACACGGATCTGCCCATTTTTCTTCTTAATAGGTACAATGTTGGCTTGGCTAACCACGTGGGGTATTATGTTGGCTAACCACGTGGGGTATTGTTCTTCTTTAACGAAGTTGGCGTCTATCAATTTCCTTACCTCGGCGATGACTTGTTGTTCTATTTTGAGGCACATTCTCCTGGGAGCTTGTTGTACTAGAGTTATAGTCTTCTCCACCCCGAGTTTATGAACTGCAACCTCCATTGATAGTCCTGGCATTTCATCGTCACTCCGTGCAAAGAAATCTTTAAACTCTGTTAATAGTTTGATCAACTCTGCAGATTCTTCGTCATTAAGTAGAGAACTTATAAATGTAGGTCAGGGTCGTTCTTCAGTCCTGAGGTTAATCTTTTTCAATTCATCAATGGTAGATTTAATTTCTTCCTCAAATTATGGGGGAGCATCTTCTATTGGTTGATCGGTAGAGTCATCCTGAACATCAAGGAAATCCTCTTCTAACTCAAAACTCACAAGTAACAACCATGCAAAATTCAGAATCATCAACTGGCCCGACTGTACCAAATCCAAGACCCTCTTTCAAGTTAAGAATTCAGCTCCTAACATTCCATAATTTTTCAAAGAGTTGTAGTTTATCATTTGAAATTTGTTTTGGTAAGTGTCCCTGTTGAATTAACATTTGAACATAAGGTTAGAAGTAACCAAAAGGAAATTCCATTAATTCATTAGAATCAACATCCAAATTTACATGTTTTTCAAGCTCAATAGAGCTAGAAGCACAGTAAAATTTAGAAGAACGGTAAAATTTGATTGGCTTTGAACCAACACTACGGACTTCCTTGACCTCTAAACTCGACCTTTTGAGGGAGAATTGGAGTAAGGGTCATAGCATTCACATAGTGGTATATCTGATCATACATTGTTTCATCTTCATTCTTCTATGTATCTTCTAGGGATATCTCGTACTGAGGTCTCTTCTGTCCTGTCATCATTATCTCATCTTCAGAACTGTCTTCATCACCAATGTTGATAGTTGGCCAAGTCCGTTCAATAGTTAAATTGATCCTTCATCATCCACGTCCCCGGCCTCGAGCTCGGGTGCGCAAACTAAAAGGCCTTTCACCATCTCTTTGTAAAGGAATGGTGGAAGATTGCTATTGCTGAAGTGGAGTTGAATGGTTTGCTGAAGTGGAGTTGAATGGTCTCCTTTTTGTGATTCTTCTGAATCTTCATCTTTTTTTGTCAGAATCTCAAGCGAGAAGACTGTCTTCTTTGGAAGTGCGTAGTAGGCAACATCTTCATGGATACCAACTTCATGTACAACTTCATGCACTGAAAAAGGTTGTAGGTCTCCCTTGATGCACTTCTCTTGACCATGACCATCTTTGCGACCATCTTTGCGGTACTTGATGCATTGGTGTAGAGATGATGGAACCATATTGTGCTCATGAATCCATGGTCGGCCCAGTAGAGCGTTAAAAGAGGTCTCGACATTTATGATATGAAATTTAGCGATTGTCACGAGCTCTCCAACCTTCATAAGTAATTTAATTGATCCGAGGGCTCTTTCTCCCTTTTGGTTGAATCCCCTTAACATCATTTTATCGACTATAAGCACTTGAGCTTCAATCTCTAAATAGGCCAATGTCCGTAGGCTCATCAAGTTAAGAGATGCTCTAGGATCCACTAAAACTCTGGATAACACATTTCTGGCGATGTTGACGGAGATGTAGAGTGGACGGTTGTGGTCGGCGGTACCGAGCAACAAGTCTCCATCTATGAAGGTTACCCCAGGCTATTCTTTCAACGAGTAAACTTCATCTAAGGATGAGCTGGCCGAATGAGCTAAGCAAATTTTTGGGTCAAGCAAAGCTGTAACCAGAGGCTCTCTCATCTCCTTTTACAGGATCAAAGCGTCATAGATGCTTAATCGGGCCGGTAACTTCCTAAGATGAGCTAGCACGTTCTAGTCTACTTTGTATGATCCTCTGATTTTATCTTGATCATGTGGTTCTTCTACTAGTGGAGGTGGGGCCTCACTATTTCTTGTGTTCCTGCAGCTAGCTCAAAAATGTGCTATATGCTGCTTGGGGTTTCTAGTCCCGTCAAATATTTTGAAGCTTGGGACCACAAAACCCTTGGTAAATGACACAACCTCGAAGTCTTCCAGGTAAGATCTACCCTTCAAAATTGATGCACTGCCCTTGGATTGGGCTAAGGCGTCCCTCACCTGTTCAACCATTTGTTTGAACTCTTTTTTTGGCATGGTACTTGATGCAAAATCTTTTCTATGTTGCTCATCTCTATTTGTTGAAGCAACCTCTCTACTTTCATCTGCAATGTGTATAATTTTTGCCTGATTAATCTCTGGAGAAGCCAATTGCGGCACTTGTGATTGCCCCTAAATGGTGGCCATGGTGGTCATAGCTGCAGTCATCTCTTCTATTCTTTTCTCTTAAAGAATAACCTGCTCGTCCATTAAGAGGATAACCCTATGCAGTTCATTTACGGCGTTCTCTTTGGTGTGAGGTTGAGCCTCGCGCATAGATGTGGTGGCTCTGGTTTTGATTACATGGACATCCATGAAATCCTCCACTAGGTAAACATTGTAATCAAAATCTTTGTTGTCGCTATCGACAAAAAACTCCGTGCTCTCTAGCTAACTCGGAAATCTTGATCCTAATCTCAACTTTTTCTTCAATTATTGATTCCTTGATCGCTTTAAGATCTGGAGGATCCTGATGGACATCCTCTATTTGTTCCTCCATCTCGTTGGCTATTTTTGCGACAATGTCAGATATCTCAGATCGTGGTTTCACTTTCTATCTTAGAGACTCATTGGACTGTATTAGTGCGGCGACCTAGGGTACCCATAACTTTTTTATTTTTGGCGATGATGTCTCAGGACGGAGCGTCTTAGTAGAAACATCAGTAGGTCGAGGGAAAGTATGCTCCCCTTGGTGTAGACCAGCTACAGTGCCAGGTAAGCGTCTCGTCTTTGCTTTTGGGATTGTAGGAGTATCTTCATGACGGGTGATGGGTAAAATCTTCGGACCCAGTCTCGATTTAGCCGGGCAACGGCCTGCAGTCCTGGTGGCAGTATAATTAGTAGCAACCATTGCGGTGTCAATCCTATTCCTTAAATGGAACCAAATGGGGATACGAGTAGGTGGCACTCCAGCTGTCTTGTGGGACTGTCTTGCGGACTTGACACCCTTCAAAATTTCCTTCTTCATGCGAGGAGAAATTACATTTCCTACTCGTTTAAGTAACTCGCTAATCGAACATCCTTCTTTAGTAGCATGCCTTCTAAAACTGCACTAACTCGAGTGATAAGAGTGAACTGCTTTCTCTCCTCACTATGTCCATAAAGTGACGGTAATGCAATAGCGATCCTTCGCATACTCTCATATCCATCGGTGTCTGTCAGAGGATGGAATCTACTCCCTCGCAGGAGTAGATAAATTTTTGGTAATACTTCTTCAACTTGCTGAGGCTCCTCCTCAACGTGTATCTTCTCAGAAGCCTGGGCTTTGATGGCCCTCCGAACTTTTCTGTTACGGTTCCTCCTTTGAGTTCTGGTCACTGGTATAATCCTTGAACTTGATCCAATCTAAAACACATGTGGTGGGACAATTAATCCCTCAATCAGGTCCTCGACAAACATCACTTCTTTCCCCTCAACAACTGCAGGGCTAGCGGGCTTGACAGGTGCCGCGATGGCAGTAGCTTTAGCCTTCTTACAGGCAAGGAAGTCTTGAAGGCAGTTCAGGTTGAATTCTGCAGACAGATCCTGTATTTCTGGTGCGGCAATCTTCATTACCACGAATGGGGCTTTCCCGAGGATGGCCTCGAGGTCTTCAAATTCAGCTCCGAATTTGATGGTAGGAGCAACATTACGGGCTTCATAGCTTGTTGGCACGTTGCAAGAAAAGATTAAAGTTGGGTAGGCCATTGCAGCAGGCTTGAAAGCGGAAAGTTTCAGGGTTAGCTATATGGCCAAAAACCTCGTAATTTTTTTTAGTGCAAGCACTGAAAGTAGAGGTCGATCTGTAGACTGGGCGGGTCTTAGTTTGTGGGTATTTTAAAATATTTGTTTAAGAAAAAGTGTAAAATTTAATTAATATAAGAAAATTTCAAAGTGCGTGTAGCACAATACAATTTGGTTTAATTTGCAAAATAGCAAATCAAATTTGAAAGGGAGATCTGAAGTTTATTAGGACCTAGTGCGGGACCCATTTAGTGGCAAGTGTGCGGGACCTATTTAGTGGCAGAAAATGCCTAGGTGGAACTAGTCCACCGACACACCTATTGGAGGTTCGACCCCACATGAAAATTTTGAAGAGTCCTTAATGGCCTTCTGAACCCCTCTGTTCAAAGATGGTTTGACCAGCTAGTCTTGAAGTCCAAGGAGTTGATTGTACTTTTCCAAGACAGAAATGGGTAAAGTATGCCAACGGAAGAAAGGTAATTTGGTCCAAGAGAGACATGGACACATTATCGATGTGTGAAGATAATATTTCTTGATTTGTATGGAGAGAAAAGCTTGTCCCCAGCGGAGTCGCTAGAAGCTGTCGACGCTATTTTTGGTTGGAGAGTTGCCCGTAAGAAGCTGTCAGTCATCGGCATTGAAATCTTGTCGCCCGCTTTGGAAGGACGTTTTAATTTACATATCTATTTAATTCTAGAAGAATATTAAATCAAACTGACCCCATATTTTCATAGTTTAAATGAAAGAGCACTAAAAGAGCACTATACTATACCTCAAATTTTGTATCTATCCCAAAAGATAAACACAAGACTTGAGGTTGAGGCTCGATCAAATAAACTAAGGATTATTCGACATCCGTTTGGTCTACGAAACCTTTGTATTTGCCGATAAGCTCCATTATTTAATATAAAGAATTAAATAAGGTTTATATTAAGTTGGGTTCAGACATGCTTCCTATAAGAGAAAGTACCTATAGTTAATTACATTTCAAATGACCAAAGTCACCAAAGAAGACTCTCGATAAAAATCAAGAAATATTATCTTCAAGAAATTTTAAAGGGTAGGACTCTTCAATGAGATCGGACGTAGAGATGTGAAAAGGGGATTGGTTCAAATATGGAACATTTTGTTGTAGAGTCCAAAGTAGGAAGAACTAGGGGATGTCACAGATTCAGAGGCGAACCTTGGTGACTTTGCAAGCGATCCTAATGTTTGCCTTCAGTTTTGAGGAGAAATATTTAAGTGTTTCATCCTACCAATTTTATTAGTTAGGGCTTACATTCGTGTGAGATTATCACGCAAATAGCCTGGAAGATGTGAGGATTTAGGTCGTGACAGACGACAACCTCGGAATTCTAAGGCGAGTTAGAGCTTATATTGTATAACAGGATTCTACAAAGGCCAAAAGTTAAGGTGAGGATTTACGTTGCATAAGCAAGTAACCTCGAAATCCTATGGCTTTGTATGGCTTTGTTGTTTAATTATGTTGTTTAATTATAAGGAAGGAAGATTTGTTTAGCTGGGGAAGATAGGTTTTGCTATTGAAGATGGCCGTCCTGCCTACCGTGCTAGTTCCAACCTCCTCGCTGCGATGAGTTTGAGTTTTCTAGTGTATCAAGTTATAATGTTAAATCTGGTGGCTCTATGGTTGAAGTACTTTAAATTTTATGGGGGCATATTAAAGTTGATTAGAGCGATCCCGGTTAGGATCCTATGGTTCCCTCATTCCGACACCACTATTTTCTATTGGATTCACTTAGTCCGAATGAACATACTAAACTCAACTTAATGAGTTCCATAATTTCATTTAGAGAGTCTGAAACCTCGTTAGCAACCGTAGGTTACCTCCTCCGATGGAATCCCGATCATCCGATAGAGACATCTTAATTTAGTTGCAATTGTAGTTTTGTGTGATGTTTGTGATTAAATTTTGAGTTGTTTTATATTTTGAATGTTGTGAGGGTGAATTTTATCTTGGTTGATGTTAATTTTAGTTTTGGTTTTGGTTTTGGTTTTGGGGCTATACTGATAGTTTTAGCTTTCCATGCAAATTTGTATAAGCACAAAAGTTTAACATAAAAGTATAAGAAAGATAATGCTGTGAACTGTAAAAGCGTACCTGGTGAGTCTTTTCGTTCCACCACCTGAAACTTAAAATGCATGTTAAGGCAGTTTATGGAGAGCAGGAAAAGTAAAGTTTTTGTAGTTTTCCTTACTCTATGTCATAATTAGGTCATATCTTGGTGGGTCCTTAAGAGTTTAATTAAGGATGATTTCGTCAAGCAAAACATGTTAAGTTTAGTAGACCTTCAAGACATCCAACAGATCTAGAGAAAGAAGCAGGTCCGTACTACTCTCTCGCTGCCTGGTGGAAAATCCCGAGTTCTTTTAAACTAATTATGTTGCTTAATAAGTTATCATGTAAATACCCTTATTACTCAGTGAACATTGATGTCTCAATTATCCTTAAGAAAAGGGTAATTATCACTTGTGATTCAATTTAAGAATTATGCGGGTGAAGACCCTTAAAGAGGCAAGTTAGTGTTGTTGGAACATTTAGCCAAATTTTAACCTTAATTGGGCTTGTAATGTTTGAAAGTTGTTTTAGTTTTCAATGATGTTTAGTTTTCTAATCGTCATTTGATGAACCTTGATTTAGCCTAAGTCACTACTAAGCCCTTAAGACCTAGGTGAGTTAATTAGCTTTGAAAAGGTTAAGCTTTAGGTGATCATGATTTGAATCTTATTTGAACATCAAAATAGGGGTATTAGATTGATTAATTATTAACTTCAAAAGTCATACCCTTAAGTCCAACATCATTTTATTTTAATAAACCTCCAAATTTTAATAATTTAGAAATTTATTAACCCCCTTATGCTTCAAACATCAAATAGATTGATTAAGATCAGAGGTTATCCATTTCCCTCCTTAAATTAAGCCTAAATGTTAATTAAGGCTAAATTTCTCAAAATTACACATTTGCCCCTAAGGCACTATCACTTCATAATTTATCAAATTTAATCCAAATGACTTTGGAATTTTTATCTTACCTCATTCATGGGTCAGTTAAGACATTAGAGGAGAAAATGTGATTTTTCAAAATTTAATTTAATTTATATAATTATTTTCAAACAAAAATAGGATTTTTCAAAGAAAATTCCTAACTTGACCAATATAAATCCTAATCTCTTCAAATTTTTACTAGAGGAAACTTTAGACTAGAGAATCCTTTGGACGAAATATCATGATTTTTTGAATTTTATTTGACTTTTAAAATTATTTTAAGTTTTGGAGTATTTACTAAATATAAAAATATTTTAAATGGAGAAAATTAAGTTTTGTATTTTTGAAAAGTCTCCCTGAGTTCAAAGAACTCAGAGAAGCAAATTTTACATTTTTCTAATTTTTCTTTGATTTATTGGAATTATTTTGGTGAAAATCCATTTTTAGACTTTAAAAATTATTTTAAGCTTTAAAATTTGATATCTTCATTTAGAAAGCCAGGAAAAATATTTCAATTGTTCCTAAATTCTTAGAAAATAATTTAGAACATTTCCATGAATTTTATTATTTTTGTGATTTTTATCTTTTTTTAATTATTTTATGATTTAATTATTTAAATATTTAAAAAAGGTTAAAAATTAAGTTTTTATTTTAAATATCGTTTTATTTTTCAAAAATACCCCTGATCACAAAAAACTCAAAAAACTAAGTTTCATAAATTTTTGAGTTGTATTTAGTTTTTAAAAAATCATTTAGTTTATTAAATGAACTCAACATATTATGGAATTTTTATAATGAGTTCTCTAGACCCTAAATCACAGTGGAGATCAAAAATCAAGTTAGTTAAATGTTTGTATTATCTAAAATTAATTATCATAATAATTTAGTGTTCATGTAGATTAACTACATTTTAAATGACTGGACTCATGGAATTATTTCCAAAAGCTTCCTTAGTCATGGTGGACCTTCCAAAATTTTTGTAGGATTTTCTAATCAACATGCTAATTTCAATGATTATTTTTAGGAAATAATGTAAAAAAACTTGAAAAATATGGATCTCTATATAGGGACTTCCTATAACATTGAAAAAAACAGAGGATGTTTCCCTTGATAGAGGCTACAACATGCCAAAATTTCAAGCCAAGTTGATTTGTCAATATGCATGAAGAATCAAATGATTCCAAACATTATTTAATTAATTAAAAATAAAATATGGATCAAATGGACTTGAAATTCATTCCACATTGTTTTCCTCTATTCACTGAGCAAGAGAGTATTTTTATTTTGTTTTTGTGATTTTTCTACACAAATTTATGAATTTTGGAAGTTAAGGGTCATTTTCTGAATTAATTAAACCACTATTTATCTATTTAAATTGTACGTGCTGACTAGATCCTGGGCAGCTCCGAAGGCATGCGTGGCATGCTCTAGTTAGAGACTGCCATTCACGTAGCTGCTGACTCAGCCCGTGATTTATGTCCCGAAGCACTGTCCAGCTCGATCTTCTCCTTTCATTTGATATACGCTTGATCAAATGGCTCCCCATCATCGTCCCCGATAGAATGATCCCGTGACCGTCCACACTAAAATCCTAAGATCTCAGTCTAGACTCAACCAAATCATCTCGAGTTTGATCCTATGGACTTGTCTAAGTGAGACGAACATATCCATACGGTAATCATGCAATTAAATTAAGCCTGATAAAATAAAGAATCGAAATAGGCTCGGGATGAGGTGAGGTATTATACCTTTGCTCTAAGAAGTGAGGGTTTCATCAGAGGGACTTGGCACGTTTGTTATGATCCAAAGAGGCTTGGGATTGAGTCCTTGGTCTTGGTATAAGGCCTAGGTGTGGATTCGATCATGACCAGATTTGGGTGTTGGTCTAGAGCTATGATAAAGGGGAATTTTATGGGGCTTTAGCTTCTATCACTATTGTGAAGGTGTGGGTAAAGTTAATTTAGGTTTGGTTGACTGTGGAGGTGTATTGGATTCTGTCCTAGTTTTCGACAAGGTTTCATGCTCAAAATTGAGCTTCGACAGGGGGAATTGGTGAGGGAAGATGGTTGGAATGCACTGAGGGGATCTTAGTGAAGCTCTATGTGAAGTTTGGAGATGCCTCTATAAAGAAATTTTAGCACACCTCCCATGGCTGTGGAGGTGAGTTTTTATAAAAAAGGCCATGGGGATGGCTCTTAGGGCATAAGTTTGTGTGCATTGTGGTGCTTACGTGGGGGGCAGAGGAGTTCCATCAATTGGTTTGGCTGAGCTGGCCTCTAGGTTTGATTTTGGGTGACATGCCATGGGGGTGGATCTTGATTTTTAGCTTTTCTGGCCACTAGACTGGCTGGCCGGCCAGGGGAAGATGGCTAGGAGCTCAGGGAACCCAAGGGAATATGTCACAACAATTTAGTGCAATAATACCTAATTTTGGTAAGGATATCTTATGCACATTCATTTTTGTAAATAATATCCCTTGATTTGGGGGAGCTTTTGTCCATAGCTTGATTTAGGTGGTTTCATGGTGTTTTGACTTGTCACTAAGTCAAACTAATGACTGTGGTTCTAATGGCTATGGTGGAGTTAATTTGGTGACTTTATGGTGGTTAGGTCACATTTAGTGCATGGGTCCCATGTGGGTTGGGTTCAAGTGATAAAAGCTTGGGTTTGGGATAATTTAGGCATGTTAATTGGCCCAAATAAATGTTGTATTTGGTGTATATGATCATAAAGAACAACCTTGGTGAAGAATGGAAGTGGAATTGAGCTCAATTGAAGAGTCAACTTGAGGAAATTTTGATTTTTAGTCAATTTGGTCATATTGGGCTAGGATTGGGTCTAACTTTGGTTATCCATGGTATAAGTACAAATTTTTTATTGTAAATGGTCAATTGGGACCCTATGAAGAGTTTGCAACATGAATTGGATGCCAATTTGGGGGTTAAGGCAATCAATTGGGTGAAAATCAATTGGGTGAAATTTGTGAAATTTGAGGACAGCCAATTTGGGGCTAAATTTGGGAATTTTGGATTTAGGCCAAAATGAAATGGATTTGAGGCTTCACCAAGGCTAATTGATGGTTTTTTTGATGTATAAGATTATTATAAATATTTTGTAACATTAATTGGGGCCAATTGGCTAGGCTATGGGTTCAATTTGGTGAGATTAGGTCATATGGTCAAAAATTGAGGTTTTGACCTAAATTAAAATTGGGCTCAAATAATGGGCCAAGTAAGCTTGGATTTGGTCTAAATTGGTCATATTAAGAGTGAATTTGAGTTTAATATTGGAATTAGGGTAACATGAGATCAAATTGATGGACATTTGGGTTGAATTTCGGGAAATTTAGGCCCTCATAGGCAAATTGGGGGGTTTTGAACAAAGTTGGTCAAACTGGCCAAATTGAGTCTTGTTATAGTTGAGGAACATGAAATTGAGAATATTTGGGATTTATTGTGATTTTCTGGGAATTTTTGGACTTTTGGGCTATGGAGGGGTATTTTGGTAATTTGGGGGTATTTAAGGGTAAATGGCCAAGATGGGTATTATGGTAGAGTTGAGGTACCAACCATCACCAACAAGCCATGGACCAATGGAAACCCCATTTTGGGTCCTCTACCTAGTGTTCTTAGTCAAACAATAATCTTAGGGCTGGTAGGTTTAGGGGACCATCTACATGAGTATCTCAAAAAGATCAAGGGACCTAGGCCAGAAAATTGAGCTTAGGGTTGTGAGTGATTGTGAGTGTAGATGAGTGTAGTGAGTGCCTTAGCTCGAGACAAACACCCAGGGTCAATCCTAAGGTCCAGCAGTCCTATGGGTGACTCATCTTGAGTTCCCCTTATAGTGACCCCACCTATTAAGTGCTAGAGGTTAGGATCAATATGTGGAACTTCAAGTTGACTAAAGAAGATGGTAGAATTTCTAATGGTGAGGGAGTCCTATGGGTAGACCTTAGTCTACTAAAGAGGAAAAACTAAACCTCAACCAAAAGTGAGGCCAACACTAATTTAGAAAAATATTCAGTAAATGATACCAACTTAAGGTTTAGAAATTATTAATGTTAAGAAAGATGAAAATATTAGTTTCTATCTAATTCAAAAATATATTGCAGATTTTCCAAATTTAGAATTTAGTTCTTTCATTATCTCCACTTAAAAATTTTCATTAAAAATAATTTTACTTACTATATTATATCTATAAGCTTAAGAGTTTCTCAAGTCTTATACATTAAAAAGATCAACTGTAGAACCAATTTTTTATGAGGCACTAATCCTCAAGCTTCTCCTTCCTAATTTTTTTCTCTTTTTCTTTTTCTTTTTCCTTTTTTTTTCTCTCTTTTTTTCATTTATTTTTATTTTCCTTCTTTTTTTTTTCTTTTTCAAGCAAGGATTACTATATTTGGAGAGGCCTTTAATGATTTTGAATTCCACTTCTCCTTTCCTAAAGAAAAGTCTTGATATAAGTCTTTTACATATAAATATAATAATACATTTGAAAATTATTTTAATAAAAGAAATTTAAGTATTAAAAATAAAAGTCTAAATTATCTAAAATTTTTGAAAATACAATAATTTTACTAAAGATAGTTACTTATATTAATCATTTTCTCATCTAAAAACATTTTAACTTAAAGTTTTTCTTCACTAAAAAAAATTAATTAAATTTGGAATGAAAATTTAAGATACATACTAACAAGAATTTTTAAACCCTAATGATACAAGTATAAAACTAAAAATAGGAGTAAAATTAATTTTTTATCAAATTTTCTATATATTCATTTTAATTTAACATGTAGAGATTCAATAGACTTCTAAGCAGTGGGTACAAACATAAAAATAAACTAACACACAAACTTGATTTCACGATCTTAGCATAAAAACAAACAAACTATCATGATAAAAGAAAAATACAAGGTAACAGTTTTAGAAATTTCAATTTAAGATCTAAGTTAGCTAGATTTTTAAACTTTCCAAAAGACATAGAATCAAATTTAATCCTAATCTAACTAAAATAGTATTTAACACACATCAATAATTACTACCCTAGAATGTTAAAATAGGCCACTAATAAAACACAACAAAACAATAACAATATAAAAGGTCCCAAACATAAAATAGTGCATAGTCCAAATCAACACAAAATAAATGTAGCAGTACTACGTCACAACTACATCACATAGTCTTCAACATAAACTAGTCTTCAACGTAAACAAACATAAAAATATCTCAATCCTACTCCTCATCCTAAAAATCACCGCTATACCACTTTTCTGCAGGCTCATAATCAGGATATCGAGGATATGGAGGAAGTTTCACTCCTGGGTCAACTCTAATCAGGCTCTCTAAAGATGAGTGGAATTTCTCTTCATAATCACTCTTTCTCCTATTATAATTATCAGTATGATCTGCAAAACACTCTAAATTTTGTACCTTATCTGCAGTAAAATTGTTATTATCCATCATCTTCTGTAATAACTCGTCTCGGGTATCAGTAGACTCACCTCGAGATATAGAAGCACGTGAGGCAGATGGCCTAGATGTAGAAGTAGCAGACGTCTCCATTCCATAGCTTTTGGAAAATACTCCTCTTCAGCCAAAAGTTGAATGCTCAGAATAAGTCTTCACATTCACCTTAGTGATGGGCTTTAGAGGTAATAAAACTTTTCCTCCCAGCTATCATATTTAACTCATATTTAACTCTAGCTTGCTAACACAAAGAAAAGATCAAGGAAGAAAATCCCAGACATGCAGTTGTAATAGCTGTAGCAGAATTGATGATAGTCTGACAGATCAAAGCTCTATTGTTTATGAACTTTCTCTCTTGAATACAATATTTCAATGTCGCTCTTTATTTGGTCACTTCTCTGAGATGATTGGTCAGAACCATTCGGAAACAGACGAGCAGAAATGAAATAGTGCCAGGCTTTTGAAGGTGCACATAACTTTAAAGTTGGGAAGTTAACTCTCCTTTCATTAGTTATCTTCCAAAGTCCTCTCCCAACATTCAAGTAAGAAATAATCTCATCTAATTCCGTTTCGGTAAGACTATAATTTGCTTAAAAACATAACGTATCCGATGGTAAATGGTAAAACAAGTTGATTATCTCTGGTGAAGAAGGTTTCAACTTCCCTCGAACCATGACTCAATTTTCTTGAGCTTTAGGGAGATTTGCATAGAACTCCCTCACAATAGATATAACTGCCATAGTATAGAAACTATAGAATTATTTCGACTGTTGACGAATAATTAAATCTTCCACATCTCCACCAGGATTTCTAAAACATTGCTCCTTAATCAGTTTGTGTGATTGCAATGTATCACTATACCGATCTTGAGCATTTGATCTAACAAATTTACTCGAATCGAAAGGGGCTTTGCCTTTGCTCCTCTTCGTTCTTGGAGCCATTCTTCAAATTTGATAAATTCAATAATAATTTCAAAAATCAAGTTTAAATCATTAAACTAAACTTTCAAAATAACAAACTAAACTTCGCATGCAATTTTCATAGATTTTTCCTCATTTTTCACATTGAATAGTGAATTTTTGAATTTCTCCAAATGTTCTCAAAATACATACTAAAAATCCAAAATTTTTACAAAGAAGTAAAGCTCTTATCTCAAAGAACTTGGATCTAGCAAATTTCACTTGATTCCACCAAGAAATCCTCACTTTAGAAGTGCCCTAGCCCTAAAACAATTGCAAACTCGAGAGGAAGAAGGTGACAGTGGTGTTAAAAATGGCGATTTCTGGCTAAAAAATTCACTTGTAACCGTTCGCAAACTGGTTTTTGTGAACCGGTGCTTAAGCGCAGGTAACTGGCGCTTAAGCGCAGGTTACTGGTGCTTAGGTGCACGCCTCTCTGGTTTGTTTGCACTTAAGCGCGAGATGTGGTGTTCAGGCTCTAGTGCATGATTTTCAAAAATTTCAAATTAAAGTAAAATGCACTATTTTATTAAGTAAACCACCCCTAAATGGTCTCATATCTCATAATAAATGGTCTCATAACACTTAAATGACTATTTTTAACTTCCTGTAACTCTCCTTTATCTCAAAATTCTCCTTAATAATTATTTCAATTCGAGGCTAAGACAACGCAAAAGTTCACACAAACAAACTTATATTAATTCACAAATGAGTAAAAATACACTTAGACACTTAGTTCTCATTCCAAATAGTCTTGGATGAGAAAATTTTCCTAATTACAAAACACTTAGCAATCTTTCACAATTAAACACATAAGTACACAAACACTAAAAGCAAGTCTTAAACACTAAAACACTAGAAGAAAATGACTTTAAACACACAAAAACATAAATTTAAACATAGAACTTATTTACATTCTTCATTAATAGGAACAAATTCAGCTCTTTCATTAGTCTCTCATGGGGCAACTGAAATATAAAGTTCATAAAACGGACGGTGGGGGTGTGCTATGATGCAATCTTCTTCACTCCAATTTTGCTTAAGAAACATCTCCTTATCTGCTTTCTCTATAAAACTAGCATGGCTAAATTGCATTTTTAATTACCATCCAATATGCTTAGGATGTGCATGAATCTCTAATACTTTAGTCTCCAGTACAGACATGGTATTTTTAATTCTGTTGATCTTCTTTGATATCCCTTCAATACTAACGGCTAAGAAATCGTTATACATCTCTTATGCACTTTTACTAATGAATTTATTCCTCACAGTCTCCTCTTTTTTCTTCAAATCCATCTCCCATGAACACATCATGTTAAAATCTATCTCTATCTTAGACTTTAGGGCTAGAAATGATATGGGTGATATTCCTTCACTAAACCCTTCTATTTATAGGCTTAAATCCTTCCAATAACTCCTAGACACATTTAGAAACTGCCTTGGCACTTATTTGCAACCTTCTAGGCAGTTTTCCAAGCGGTTTTTCCTTCTAGAATATTAATTTCGCACATGTTTTTAAACTATCGTGCTTAAGCGCCGGTTTTGGCACTTAAGCGCCAGTGAACATTTTTGCACTAGTCAACTTAACATCCTCAACTTAACAAGTCAACTTAACATCCAAATTCTTATTTTAACATGTCTAGATCACTAAATAAAGTCTTAAAATCAATAATAACATATAATAGTCCCAAAAATTTTGTTAATCACACATAAAACAACAATCAAAATAAAAACACACTTATAACTAAGGGTTGCCCCCCACAAAGTGCTTGGTTTTACATCGTCAGCCCTACGTAACCAATGTTTACTCTGGTTGACTGAACATCATTCCATCATTAAACTTATGTTGATCCCCTATAATATAAGGTTTATGACTATGTCCATTAACTTTAAATATTTTCTCAGACTTATGATCTTTAATATCCACAACTCAATAAGGATAAATTTTAATCACAATAAGTGAGCCCATCCACCTGGACTTAAGTTTGCCTGGAAATAATTTTAACATTGAATTATATAGCAAAAATTTTTGCCCTTGGTAAAAATTTTTCGTAAGAATACTTCGATCATTCCACATCTTCATCTTTTCCTTATAAATTTTGGCACTTTCATAAGATTCATTTCTTATCTCTTCAAGCTCATTTAATTGTAACAATCTTTTCTCACCAGCATCTTTTAAATTATAATTTAACTCTTTAATCGCTCAATATGCCTTATGCTCAAGTTCAACTGATAAGTGACAAGCTTTTCCAAATATTAGCCTATATGGGGACATTCCTGTAAGAGTTTTGTATGCAGTCCTATAAGCCCACAAAGCATAGTCAAATTTGACAGACCAATCATTTTTTGTTGGATTCACAGATTTTTCCATAATTATTTTAATTTCCCAATTGGATAATTCAACCAAACCACTTGTTTTAGGATGATAAGCAGTAGTAATCCTATGATTTATATAATATTTCTTTAATAACTTCTCCATTATGACATTTCTGAAATGACTTCCCCCATCAGTAATGATAACTCTTTGCATCCCAAATATAGAAAATATATTTGTTTTCAAAATTTTGCAACACTTTGAGCATCACATCAAGTTAAAGCAATAACTTCTATCCATTTGGATACATAGTCCACTGCTAATAGAATATATAAATTTCCGAAAAATGGTATAAATGGTATCGTGAAATCTAATCCCCAAACATCAAATATTACAACTTTTAGAAAATAGTTGAGAGGCATCTAATTTCTTCTATGATTATTGCCTACTCTTTGACATCTATCACAAGTTTTGATATAAAAAGTAAGATCCCTAAAAATTTTAGGCCAATAAAATCCAGATTGTAAAATTTTATATGTTGTTTTATCAACAACAAAATGTTCAACAACAAAATGTCATGACATTTTTGGATAATCTCATAAGTTTCTTCTTACAGCACATATCTTCGAATAATCAGATCCTTTCCTTATTTATATAAAAATGGGTCATCCCAAAATAAGTCTTAGCTTCAGAAATAAATTTCCTCTTCTGTTGGTATGTCATTCCATAAGGTATAATATCACTAACAGTAAAGTTAACAATGTCGGCATACCACGAAACACACCACTCATTAATAGTGAATAAATTTTCATCTAAAAAATGTTCATTAATTTCATTTTCAAAACAGTGTAGTTTTTCTAATTCAAGCCTGGACAAATGATTAGCACTTTGATTTTTAATCTCTTTTCGATCTACTATTACAAAATCAAATTCGTGCAAAAGAAGAATCCATCTTATAAGTTTAAGTTTAACATCCTTCTTTTTCATTAAATACTTAATAGCATAATGATCTGTATGCACTACACAATGACATAATGA
>NW_018225366.1:144666-147728 GCF_001263595.1 Phalaenopsis equestris | reverse complement strand
TTGTTGTATAATTAATTTGAGTTTCATTAAGAGTTTTACTGACATAGTAAATAAATTTGTAAATTTTATCATATCTTTGTCCTAAAACAACTCCAATAGCATAATCACTAGCATCACACATTAATTCAAAAGGTTTTTCCCAGTTTGGTGAAACTATAATTGGTGCAGTGATTAGTTTTTCTTTTAATAACTTAAAAGCTTTTCAGCATTCATCATCAAAATTAAAAATTGCATCTTTCTCCAGTAATGGCATAAAAGCTTAGCAATCTTTGAAAAGTCTTTAATATATCATCTGTAGAATCCAGCATGTCCTAAAAAACTTCTAATTTCCCTTACATTTATTCGATAAGGTAAATTAGCGATCACATGAATTTTAGCAGGATCTACTTCCATACCATTTTCTGATATTTGATGTCCTAATATAATTCCTCCTCCTACCATAAATTGGCATTTTTTTGAGTTAATGACTAAATTTATTTCTTCACAGCGCTTAAGAACTTTGGATAAATGTTTTAAACATGAGTCAAATTAAGTTCCAAATACTAAAAAGTCATCCATGAATACTTCAATCCCTTTTTTAATTAAATCACAAAAAATTGCCATCATACATCCTTGAAATGTAGCAGAGGCATTACATAAACCTAAGAACATTCTTCTAAAAGCATAAGTACCATAAGGACTGGTAAACATTATTTTCACTTGATCCTCAGAAGATATTTGAATTTGGATAAACAGTATATCCATCCAGAAAACAAAAGTATTTATGCCTAGCTAGTCTTTTCAACATTTGATCTAGAAAGGGTAATGAAAAATGATCTTTCCTAGTGGTAAGATTTAATTTTCTACAATCAATGCATATTCGCCACCTTATAACTTGTCTAGTAGGTATTAAATGATTATGTTAATTTATAGTTACAATTACTCCTTTCTTAGGAACACAATAAATTGGACTAACCCATCCAGTATCTGGAATAGGGTAGATAATTCTGGCATCTAACCACATTAAAATTTCTTTCTTTGAAAATTCTTTCATAACAGGATTCAATCTCCTTTTCGGATCAGCCCTAGGTTTGCAGTTCACTTCCATATGAATTGAAGGACTGATTCCTTTAATATCAGCAATTGTCCATCCAAATGCTTTCTTAAAATTTTTCAAAATTTTCATCAACCTTTCGTCTTCTTCCATCATTAATTTTGAGGAAATTATAACTGGTGAAGTAGAGGAATCTCCTAAAAAGGCATATTTTAAATTATCAGGAAGTAACTTCAACTCTTGTTATGGAGGTTTTTCAAAAGATGGACAAAATGATTTATCTTTGTCTATCGTGTCCAAAACTTCAAAACATTCACAAACATAGTTTGAATTTTCCTTAAAAAGATCTTCAAATTGATTTAATTCCTCTTCTTGCTCGTGTTCCAAATTTTTTCTTCAGATTTTTTTTCATAAGTAGTTCTAATATGATATTCACTTAGATATCTTATAACATCCATAGCATTCATTATCTTTAACTTTTGCAGGGTATTTCATTGATTTTGAAATGTTAAAAGTAACATATTGATCATTAACATTGATCATTATCATTAACATGCATTGTTAATTCCCCTTTCTGCACATCTATCATTGCTCTTTTTGTGGCTAGGAAAGGTCTCCCCAAAATGGTGGTGGTGTTTTTTACAAATCAATTTTTAGTTGAGAAATAGGTCTCTTAGAAATTTTTGGAGCGTCTTCTTTTGATTCTTCAATTTCTTCTCTCTCTACTTCAATTTTTTGTTGAACCCGACCTTCCAACTCTCTTCCGCTTTTATGTTGAACGAATTTTACTTGTTCTTTATTCTAGTCTTTTGGATTTAATTCAGTATTACTAGGAAGTGTTCCTTGGGATCTATTACTTAATGAATTTGTTATTTGCCCAAGTTGATCCTCAGTATTTCTAGTTGTAGCTCCTTGACTTTATAATTAATTTTCCATTTGTAACACCACTTCTTCTATAGACAACTTCTTCTCCTTAAACTGTGTATTACTATTGAAACCTGGAGGATAAGTAGATCTATAATTATTATTCCCTTGGTTATTCCAGTTTCTCAATAGGTTTCCTTAGTTGTTCCCCCATTGCTGATTATTACCACCCGAATTGTTATTCCAGTTAAAGTTGGGATGGTTCATAAAATCTGGGTTAAAATAATTTAAATATGGGGTATTCTGCTTACTATTTATGGCATTCAACCTATCATTTAGCCTAATGAATTCTCTTCAATCATGGAAATTGGTTGAGAAAAATTCATTCCAAATTGGTCTTAGTTCTTTGAAATTGCAGCAACTTGATTTGCTAATATGTTAAATGCATCAGTTTCATGATTATGGGCTAGTTTCTTAGGATTTACCCTCTCATAAGGCTATTGAAAATTATTGGTAGCCATTTCTTCAATTAAACCGTAAGCATCATGAAATGGTTTTAACATCAGTGAACCACCAGCAGCGACATCAAAATTGATCTAAGAGATCCAACTAATCCATTATGAACAACTAATCCATTATGATCCAACTAATCCATTATGAAAAGTTTGAATTATTAACTAATCTGGTATAGCATGTTGTGGACACTTTCTTAAGAGTTCTTTAAATCTTTTTGATGCTTCATAAATATATTCCCCTTCAAACTAATTAAAAGATGTAATATCATTTTGAAGCTTTGCAGTATTTTGTGGTGAAAAATATTTAGCAAGAAATTTTTGTGCTAAATGACCCCAAGTTCTGATAGACCCAGGTACTAATGAATTTAACCACATCTTAGCTTTATCCATCAGTGAGAAAGGAAATAACCTAAGTCTTACGACACCATCTGATACACCATCGTATTTAAATGTAACACACAATTCTAGAAAATTGGCAAAATGTAAATTTGGATCTTCAGTTGGTGATCCCCCAAACTGATTATTTGATACCATTTGGATAATAGCAGGTTTGAACTCAAATGAATTAACCACTACAGTAGCTTTTTGAATACTACAATGTAGTTCATCCACAGCAGGGTTGGCATAATCTCTTAAAGGTTTAAACTCTT
>NW_018225366.1:131089-144639 GCF_001263595.1 Phalaenopsis equestris | reverse complement strand
TGAATTTCAACATTTATTTCAACATTTTGATTATTTTGGTCTGCCATATCTGTAATTTTTTTGGATTTTTGAAAATTTATAATTTTTTTGGTCTTTCTGATTTTTCTATTAGTTCCTTCTAATTCAGAATCGTAGGGCACTAGTCTTTCAGAACCTGAACTATGCATACACTAACATATAATAAAATAAAATAAAATAAAAAAAATAAAATAAGTAAAAACAAAATAAGATAAGATAAGATAACTTAAAGTTTAAATAAGACTTTCTAATAATAGAAATTTGCTTTTAAAATCAATTTGTCCACGGCAATGGCGCCAAAAACTTGATCCCAAGATACTGCTAATATGCACAATACAACAATAATTCAGATTATATTTCACTTATATTTCCTTACTTCACAACAAAACCAAAAACTTTATCCTGAAAAAAAATAAGAATTTAACTTTTAATTTATATATATTGTGATACTACGCAAGTATATGTATCGTTATCAAGTAATATAGGACTTTTTTATTAAGGCCTAAATATCGAACCCATAGGGAGAATACCCATCATGCACTATTAAACAATAAACTTTCTATTTTTAATAAAAAGATAATTATCTAAATTAAAGATGAATTTTGCAGTAATTAAAATTTAAATATTTTTGGTATTTTCAATATTTTGATAGAACAATAACAATTTAAAAAGATAAGTAGAGTTTTTGTATGAAAATATCTTTCTTCATGTTATGAAGAAGTAATAGGTATAGGAATTATGTTGTGGAAATATGCAATCTGTGTTGTGCCGAATAGGATCAATAGTATTTTTTACCCTTACTAGAGATGCTATAAAGAACATTGGCTAATTTAAAGTTTGAATAGTTCTGAAGGCCGGCTAGGCAGGGAAGATCGGCTAGGCAGGGAAGATACTAAGAAGATACTAACTCTCACTCTAGTGTTCCCTCGATTCCCACCACCTAGGGGCTAACATCTCATATCAAAACCTAAAACATTAAACCAAGTTGGGGACTTCAACTTGTCACTTTAAAGTCCTCTAACTCTACACTTTTCAATGAATATTTCTCTATTTATTTGCAATCAATCAAATGAACTACATTCTCATTCATACAACCTCATGTGATTCTTTCCAATTGTTGACTAAGACAATAACAGCCCAGTTCTTACATGTTCTCAAAATAAATTTTAACATCTCGATTGGCCAAATCAAGAAGTTGATGAAGTGCATGCATTTAAATCATCACAACTTCTTCCATCATTGAAGATCAATACTTTTCACAACTTCCATCCAAAATTTAATTACTTATTATTTTAAGATAAAAGTTAAAGAAAACTACTCAGAATCCATGGAGAAAACAAAATACACTTTTGTTTAAGAGAATAAATCATTGTCAAACCAACAACAAGTGAAATTAAAACCAAATGTATCCTCAAAATAAAAAGATAAACACTTATCTCAAGTCCTCCACTAAACTCTTAAAGTTTCTTTGACTCTCTTCTCTTTACAATCACTCAAAATAAAATAACAAAAAAGATAAAATAAAAGTAAAAATTGGTGCTTGAAAATCTCTCTAAACTAACTCCCCAAATGAGAACTTTCAAAACTTCCCAATACTTTGAGGACTCTTTTCTAAGTCCTCTCTTCTTTCTTTTATAATTTTCCAAAAGGTACCTTAATTTCTCTTCAAAATATGTATAGAATAAATGTATTTCCCCAAGAGATGTTTCCTTTCGTGATAATTTTCATCCACGGTTGTTATAAGCACCAATTAAGCTAATGGATACCTCAAAAACCTCTTCAAAATTCGTAGAAACTGAATTTACTCATCCAATAACTGCCACTGATGCTTAAGCGCGGGGCCTCTGGCGCTTAGGTACAACCTTCTCTGTTTAACTAGAGTTTAAGCGCCGGATCTGACGCTTAGGCATCAAAACTCTTTTGCACATTTTTCACCTTTCTGCTCTAAATTTGATCCTTTTTCACTCCTTTAAGTATTTTTCACCCCTTTTACATGTATCTGTAAGAAAAATACAAAAATACCTTCCATTAAAGTGTAATATCTCAAAAATAGACATAAAAATGTGGCTAAAAATACAATATATTTTAGTTATATCAGTACCTAAATTATGGTTTCCATCTTTGCATTCGGGATAAGCCTCTTTACGCCCTCTTCCTATCCTTGCATTTGTGGTAGGCCTCTTTACACTGTATTCCCATCCTTATATTCGAGATAGGCCTACTTATGCCCTATTCCATTCTTTGCATTTGAAATAGGCGTTGTTACATCCTATTTCCATCTTTGCATTTTGACTAGGCCTATTTACGCCTTATTCCCATCCTTACATTCGTGATAGGCCTCTTTACGCCATATTACCATCCTTACATCCTGGATAGGCCTTTTTACGCCCTATTCCCATCTTTGGATTTTTGATAAGATTCTTTACGCCCTATTCCCATCTTTGCATTGGGGTAGGCCTGTTCACCCACGATTCCCATCCTTGCGTTCGGGGTAGGCCTCTTTACGCCCAATTCTAATCCTTACATTTGGGATAGACCTCTTTACACCCTATTCCCATCCTTGTATTCGGGATAGGGCTCTTTAAGCCTTATTCCCATCCTTACATTTTGGACTAGGCCCTTTACACCCTATTCCCATCTTTGCATAAGGATAAGCCTCTTTACGCCCTATTACCATCTTTGCATTCGGGGTATGCCTCTTCACGCACTATTCCCATCCTTGCATTTGGGGTAGGCCTCTTTACGTCCTATTCCCATTTTTACATTTGGATATGCCTCTTCATGCCTTATTCCCATCTTTGCATTCGAGATAGGCCTCTCCACACGCTATTCCCATCCTTTCATTCGGGATAGGCCTCTTTACGCCCTATTCCCATCATTACATTATGGATAGGCTTCTTCAAGCTCGATTCTTCTATTTTAATTCGGGGTAGGTCTCTTCACGGCCTATTCCCATCTTTACATTCAGGGAATGCCACTTCAAGCCTTATTCCCATATCTGCACTTATGTTTCCTCTTGGGTTAGGTGTGAGTCCTTAGACATTTCACTTAATCTGATCTCCTCATGAATAATTCTATCTCCTTGAGATCTTAAATTAAAATTAAAATTCAAAGTGAATTTTAAAATATTCAACTCAAATCAACTCTTTACTGGGACTGTCGGTTTGCCCGACGCTTATTCCCACAATATCCTTTCATTTCCCCAGCGAGAGTATCTATTACCCCTAGTGGAAAGAATAGTCGCTCAATTTTACACTTCATTCTATGTCGGTTGACTTAGAAATTTGTGTTGTTTTTGTTGATCTCGTCGGTCAATGCCAATACATGCGGTGTGCTTGCCCGGAACACCACATCTATTGGGGGTCCATTTGTTGACCTCACTTTTAGTTGAGGTCTAGTTTCCTCTTTAGTAGACTAGAATTTAGCTATAGAATTTTCCTGTAGACTACTCCTAGAGAACTAGAAAAGAAACCTTCACCATTAGAAACTCTAAACTCTTCTTTGCTTAACTTGAAGTTCCACATATTGGTCCTAACCTCTAGCACTTAGTAGGTGGGATCAATATGAGGGAGCTCAAGAGGCATCCCCGTAGAACTACTTAGCGTTAAGGTTGACCTTGACTATTGGTCTGGAGCTGTCTCATTCACTTGCACTCACTTTCACTCACTTTCACTCATAACCCTAAACCCAAAGTTTGTCGACTTTGATCCCTTTATCCTTTGGGACACACATGTAGATGGTCCCCTAGATCCACTAGCCCTATGTTGTAGCTAGGAAAAGTACATAGAGGACCCAAATAGGGATTTCATTGGTCCATGGCTCACATAGTGTGGCTGGCACCCTAATTTTACCAAAATATCCAACTTGGCCTTTTGCCCCCCCAAATCTACCTAAATTACCTAAACACCCCCAAACCCTAAATTTGCCCAAAAATCCTAATTTCAACCAAAATACCAAATTTTTTTCAAAAATCATTTTAAACTAGTTCAAAATACTCAAATTGCCCAAAACCACACAAAATGGCCAAAATTACCAAAATACCCCCAAATTTGCCAAAATTACAAAAATGCTCTCGGTACCTCAAACTTTCCAAAAACCTCCAATATCTTCGCAAATGTCCTCAAATCCAATTTGGACGCTCCCATTGTTCCCATTTTCACCAATTTTGCCTATTTTGACCAAAAGCCCCAAATTGCCCTTAAAGACCCAATTTCCCAAAATTCACTCCAAATGTTCATCAATTTGACCCAAATTTTCCCAAATTTCAATTATAAACTCAAATTAATCATGTGTATGGCTTAATTGACCCATGCTTTCAGCTCAATTTTGATCCAAACCAAAAACCCCAATTTTGAACATATGACCCAGTCTCATCTAATTGAACCCCATGGCCCACTCAATTGCCTCAATTTGGATCTTGAACTTTTTAAAACATTCCCACACATAAAATTGAAACCTTAATTAGACTTCGTAAAGCATAAATTTTACCAAAAATCAACTTCGACTAAAATCCACAAATTTGCCTCAATTTGGCCATCTGCCCAAATTCCACCAAATTGTATGTCGAAACCCTAAAAATGACACCCAGTTAATGTTGAAAACTCTTCATGATATTCCCCTAGACCATTTTCAACCATCAATTTGGATTTAAACCAACTATAGACAAACCTAAGCCCAAGTCTAACCCAACAGCTCTAAATTGACCACATGCCCAAATTCCTTCAAATTAAACCTGCAAATCAATTCAAAACCACTCCAAATCTTTTCCAAACTCTTTCTGACATTCATTTACACAAAATTCATCAATAAATTGGGCTCAATGGCATGGCTAGCCTAACCCAAATAAAATTTCTAGCCATTTTGACCCAAATTGAACCCTTTCACAAAAATTAACTTAGCCATACCAAAGTCACGAAATTAATGTCACCACAACCACAATTTGGATGCTATTGACTAGCCTAAATCCACCTAAAACACCTAGGAGAGCTATGTACCAATGGTCCTATGATTTAAGTGATCTTAACCATATTTAAGCTATATTTGAAAATACTTTTCCATCATCAGTTGCCATTAGGAGTAAATCATAATTAACTCTCCTCTGAACTCCCTCAGCCAAGAAATAAGTAAACCCTGGCCAGCCGCCACCTCAGCCACTGGAAACAGCGACCCAAAGGAGCCCCTATTGGCCAAAATTCAAAATTAAATTTACTTGAGCTGGCCAAGTCTGATTGGTCACTAGAGCTCTTCATCCCTCCACCTAATCATCAGTTTGCGCCCACTAATTGTCCCTAGTGCCCAGCCCAAGACTTTTTAATTAAACAACCCCCTCCATGGACAAAAGAGAGGTAACTAAAATCCTTTGGGAAACTTTACCAAAATCTCACCAGAGACTCTCCAAGCAATCCTAATCTCAAGAGAACCATCTTCCTCCTTTGGTTCCCTCTTTGAGAGTTCAATGTTGAGCTCAAAATCAGGCGGAAACTAAGACATTCTTCTCCATAACTCCACATTGAACCAAACTAAAAATAATTGAGCACAACCATCTCCATAGTGAAAGGAGTTTATCCCCCAAAAAACTCCCTCTCAAATAGCCTCTAACCTAGCTCTAAACTAATACCTGAAATCGAGTTTGATCAAATTCATACCTAAATAATTAATCAGGGCTTGAGACTTCATTTAGAGGTGTGTTGGACCCAATCAAAGACGGTCTGTGCTCTAACCCTATTATGAGCTTGTTTTGATTCTTCATGTATAATGGCTTGATTTTATGCTTGATCAACCATATGGATAGACGCGCCTTGAGTACATGATGGTTTATAAACAAACCCAATGTGATTTGGTTGAGTCTAGATGAAGATCATAAGGTTTTAGTGTGAACGGCTTACGGGTTAGGTCACTTGGGAATGATGAATGAGAGCCGTCTGATCAAGCTTGTATCAGATGAATGGAGGAGATCAAGCTAGATGGAGTCTTAGTACATGAACCACAAGCAGCATGACGACTGATGTATCTGACAGTGTCGAATGGCGAAACACCGCGTGTAAAGCTCGGAGCGGATGAGGTTGAGGTGGCACTGCGTGGATAAGTAAATAAATAGGGATATTTCTTATTTATTTTAATTCTTGATCTTTAAAAAATCATAACTTTATGTAGAAAAATCATAAAAATAAAAAAAAGTACTTTGTTGCTCAATGAACAGAGGGGGATAATGTGGACTAAAAATAAAAATTATTTGCCGAGTATATGATTTTTAATTAATTAAATACTCTCTGAGGTATTTTAGTTGATTATGATTAAATACTAATCACCAGCTTGAAATTTTTTGGGTTGATTCCACATGACAGAGGGCACCTCCTCTGATTTTTCCAAAGTCAACCTCTGTGCTTCTAATTGTAATTTTCAAGCCTAAATGGCTATTTTTGTTTTATTTAAACATATAAATTAAAAAATCCTCAGAAATTATGGGATCAATTTTGTTAGGATTCCTGTGGTCAGAGGAGCTTAGGAAAAATATTGTGTATAATTTTGGTCAATAATTTTGTATGTTTTTGTTATTAATTAAATATTTTTACTTTGTATTAATTTAATTGAATTAAATATAAAAAAAAATTACAAAAATAATACCACATTATTTATAAAAAACATTTCAACTCACTGTAAGAATTTCAAATTTATATAAGTAGATTTGGCCATTAAAGTGGATTTTGTAAGTAAAAATAGTATTTTTGCACAAAAAAATTATATTAAATTAAATAAGTTTTGAAAAATTATGAAAAATAGTTTTTTGAGTTCCTTGTGAAAAGGGGCATTTAGTAAAAATAAAGATTATTTTTGTGAAAATATTTTATATTTAAAGTATATTTTGAATCAAAAATAATTAAAATAATCAAAATTTTCATAAATACATAAATGATTCTAAATTTTGTGTAATTGCTCCATGATCACTTGGGACACCTTAAAATGTTTTTTTTTTCTTTTTATAAATTGAAAATAAATTTCTAATGGCCTATAATGCATTTTTCTTATTTTCCATTAAAATAATTACAGTAAATTCAAAATAAATCATAAAAATATAAAAATTTGTTCCTCTAAGTTTCTTGGACAAATGAGGGTTTAATAAAACTTTAAAAGTGATTTTCAAACATTAAAACATATTTTTGTAATCCGTAAAAATGACCTTTAAATAATTATAATTATTACAATATTATTCAAAAAATCATAAAATTTTGTTTAAGTGTTCTTCTGACCCACGCAAACCTCCAATAATTTTTCCACAAATTATAACTTCATTTTCTTTTAATAAATAAATTAACATTGAAAAATCCCATTTTTTGGTTAAAATAGTTATTTTAAATTTATTCAAATTTTGAAAAGTTTTACTTTCTCCCTGATATTTTAACTAATCCATGGATGAGATACTTAATGATTTTCAAGGCCATTTGTTTTTTGCTCGAAGAATTATAAGATGAAAAGACTAAAAGGACAAATGGTAATTTTAGATTTTTGGTGCCTTAATGAAAATTTAGGATTAACCATTGGTGATAGGTAATTTTGATCCTTAATGAATGCATTGGACGATTGAAATGTAATGGGTTAAAGGTAGAAACTCACTTACCACCTTTCACAATATCAAAAAAATCATGATTTCCCTAATCTTCATTATTTAAACGTCAATTAAGATTGAATGATTCTTAAGTGATGGGTTTAAACTAGGAAGAAGAAAATTTACTCACTTCTAGCCCATGATTGGTGATGAATGATTTGTTGATAAGGATACCTATCATTAAATCAAACTTTTATGATGGTTATAACTTCCCCCTTTTGAAATTGTTAAGGGCTTGGTAGTGATGTAAGCTTAATATTTAAATTAATTGATTGGAGTTTAGAAGTGATTATATGATTAGCATCTTTTATGCACTTCAAGCCCGTTTTTGATGAGCAACAAATCTTTATAACCTAGGCTTTCCTGAGGGGCATTCATCCATATAACCTTTAATTAAAATATCAAATTGACTAAGTATCCTATCCTTGGGATATGTGAATTGTCAAGTTTATCTGAGCAACGGGTAGCCACACTTTAACCTTGGATGATTAATGGAACAATATGATAAGTGCAAAAATGAACTCGAAATAGTTCAAGAGATCTTCAAGGTAGTTCTGGGTCACACCCCGAGCAATTTGAAGTCTTTTGGATATTTTGAAGGACAGGTTGAACATGCCATATTTTTTTTAGAATCATCCACTAAGAACTTCGGAGGCTCAATAGAATCATACTTTGGGGTTGAATAGCTATACCATCATCTACTCCTGCAATTTACATATTTTGCAAAATTATATACTTGTCTTAAAAGTAATAACGTTTAAGGTGGAGGAATGAGAAGAATCGACAGGTATGCTTTTAAATTATTGTGTGTACTTCTTACTTCAAGCTTGCATGTTAAACAACATTGTCACCCTGCATGAAAACTAAAATTGCTATGATAGCTACAAAACCAAAACAAAAAAAAAGTCAAACAAGATAAAATTCACCGCCACAATATTCAAAATATGAAACAACTCAAAATTTAATCACAAAAATCACAAAACAAAAATTGCAACTAAATTATAATGTCTCTATAGGATGATTGGGAATCCCTCGGAGGAGGTAACCTAAGGTTGCTAACGAGACTTCTTACGGTCTAAATGAAAGTGTGGAACTAATTAGGTTGAGTTTAGTAAATTCATTTGGACTAAGTGAATCCAAAAGAAAATAGTGGTACCAAAATGAGGGAAACGTAGGATCCTAACCAGTGTCACTAATCAACTTTAATATGCCCCATAATATTGAAATATCCATGACCCTTAGGAACATTTGATTTGACATCATGACTTGACACATTAGAAAAATTAAACTCACCATGATAAAGAGCTTGGAGCTAGCACTGTGGGCAGTACGACCATCTTAGGCAGCAAAGCTTGTCTACACCAGCAAAACCATTCCTTAGAATTAAATAACAATCCATAGGACTTCAAGGTTGTTTGCTTATGCAACATAAATCCTCAACTTATCTTTAGGCCTTTGTATGGCTTTGCTATACACTATAAACCCTAACTCGCCTTAAGATTCTAAGGTTGTTGTTCCTTACGATCTAAAGCCTAACATCTTTCAGACTATTTATGTGATCGTTTTAGACAAATGTAAGCTGTAATTAATAAAATTGGTATGATGAAACATTTAAATATTTCTCCTCTAAATTGAAGCCAAACTATAAGATAGCTTGGGGAGACACAAAGGTTCTTCTCCGGATATATGACATCCTCGAGATTCTCTCCCTTTGGATTCTAAAATAAAATGTTCCAAATTTGAGCCATTCCCCTTTCACACCTCTTTGTCCGATCTCCTTGAATAGTTCTATTCCTTTGAAGATAATATCCCCTGATTTTTATCAAAAGTTTTCCTAGGTGACTTAGGTTATCTAGGATGTAATTAAGTTTAGGGGCTTGCCCTTATAAGAAGCTTTTCTGAACGCAGCTTAATATAAACCTTATTTAATTTTTTATATTAAATAGGGGAACTTGTTGGCTTACAAATAAAAATGATTTTACAGACCAAATGGATTTCACACATTTCTTAATATATTTCATTGGACCTCACCCTAAAGTTTTGTGTTTATCTTTTGAGATAAATATGTGGCTTGAGGTGTAGTACTCTTTCATTTAAAATATGAAAGATATGGGATCTCAGCTTCCAACGGGAAACTCCTCAACTTTTTAGTGCGGACATGTTGCCAACAAATCATTTGGTTGATGTTATAAAAGAGAGAGATGTACTAAACTATTGCATTCAGAACATGAAAGCAATAGATGTTGGTGCACTTATAGTTTAACATGCTTGAAGTATAGCTGGTAGTTCTATAGCTGGTGGTTTGGGATACCCTGCCCTGATTTTCACTATGTGAACAATCAGGAGTAGAGTCCTATAGAAATGAAGAAAGACTACAGCCAAAAAATTCGATTGGTAGGCATAAGATTCAGAGAGTGGAATCATTTGTTAAATCTAGAGGTGGAAGAAGAGTTAAGCCGTCTACATCTGCTGCAGGGGTGTCTATTACTCGATCTGCATCACTTGAAGGTATTATGGACCACCTGATGATTTAACAAATTAAGTGGCAGTCGGTATCCTCCCAGCCTAACCACATAATTAAGGGCCAAACTCTAGATTAGTCAATGTTCTTTATAACACTCGGAAGAGGGTAATGAATAGGATTGCTCCTACTTTTCATAAAACAATTTCTATATATAATTTCAAATGATTTCAATTTCTTCACAATCCATATATTCATAAAGGGGAAGGATGCTTTCTTAAATTTAAACTTTCCGTCAAAATAATAACTTTGTTTAGTTTTCGTAATTTTACTTTTGAAAGTTAGTTCTTAGTTAGTTAACTTTATTTTTCAATTGTATTTTATATAGCATTTACCTTAGTAGTTAATAATCAAACTTTACAATTTACTTTTGTTTTTGTATTTATAATTATAAAATTACTTCAATAACTTATTTCAAGGATTTTCCAACTTCCTTATGGGTCCGATATCTAGGACTCCATTAGAGCCTATTATTATATGAGTGATGCGTATACTTGCCTTGATTTTAACTGGGATTTGGTAGTTTCAAAGGAGTTTTAAAAGATAAACTATTTTCATAAAATGTATTTTTATAGGGATTATCTTACATATTTTTGATATATCTGCCATGTGTATTTTTGCAATATGGAAAAATATTTACAAAATTTACGCACTAGATCCGCCCGCATTAAGCTTTTGGCGCCATTACTCGGGAAGTAATAGAAAGTTTTATTAAGTATTTTATTTTTTCTTAAAAAAAATATAAAAAAAGAGTGATTGTATTTTAACTTGAACATTTTCTTATTTAAGTGTGTTTGCTTGTTTTTTTAATTACTTGCTTTTTATTGTTTATGCATAGTGTAAGATCTGAAAATTTAGTACCTTAAGATTCTGAACTAGAGAAAACTGTTAGAAAAATTCAAAAATAATAAAAAGTGAAAGATCATTTTAGCAAAATGGCTAGCAATTTAAAAAAATTTTGAAATGAAATAACATCATTAGAGAGCCTTAAGAGATTATGCTAATCCTACAATAGATTAAATTCATTTAGGTATAGAAACCCTTGCAGTACTTGCCAATTCATTTGAGTTTAAATCTACTATTATCCAAATGGTACAAAACAATCTGTTTGGAGAAACACCAATTGAAGATCCTAATTTACACCATGCTAGTTTTCTAGAATTGTGTGCTACATTTATATATAATGCAGTGTCAAATGATGCTGTCAGGCTTAAAGTTTTTCCTTTTTCACTAAGGGATAAAGCTAAGATGTAGTTAAACTCATTAGCACCTAGATAATCAGAACATGGGGAGATTTATCAAAAAAATTCTTATCTGAATATTTCCCACCTTCAAAAACTGCTAAACTTAGAAATGATATCATAGCATTTTGTCATTTTGAAGGGGAATCAATTTATGAGGCCTAGGAAAGATTTAAAGATCTTCTTAGAAAGTGTCCACACCATGTGTTGTCAGATTGGTTAATAATTAAAAATTTTTATAATGGGTTGGTTGATTCTCTTAGATCGATAATTGACGCTGCTGCTGGTGGATCATTAATGTCTAAACCATTCGATGAAGCATATTCATTACTTGAAGAGATTGCTACAAATAATTTTCAATTGCTCTCTGAAAGTGTAAAACCAAAAAGAGTAGCTAGTATTCATGACTCTCATGCAATATCTATGTAATCTACCTAAATAAGCTGCTTTATCAAAGAAGATTGATCAATATAGAATGAATTATTCTCAAACAGGTCCTGTGCTTGAGGAAAACTCATTGGGACAAATGGTAGAATCTCAATCTTCTTTAGAAACCTTAAATGTAATAAAAAATTGTTCTAATAACCCTTATGCCAATTATTATAATTCTGGATGAAAGAATCATCCAAATTTTATTTAGAGTAAAAATAAATCTAACGCTGTAAATTTGCAATGGAGAAACATTAATGCTAATTGATCTCAATTTTTTTATATGTAAGGACTTATGAAGTTGACACCATTACAATGCCAAAAATAGATCCTTGTATGAAAAGCAAGTTTTTTAAAATATATATAATTATAGGCAATTAATAATGGGATTCCACTCAAGTATACGTATCATTATCAAGTAATAAAAGACTTTCTATTTAAGCCCCAAATATCGATCCCATGAAGAAGGTGTAAATTGGCAATGATAAGTTTTACTAGGAAATTTACAGAAAATTAAACGAAATCATTGTCACAAATTTCAAAAGTTGAGATGTTATCAAAACTAAAGTACTTAACTATAAGCAAAACAAAAATGCAAAGTTTAAAAAGTAAATACTAATCTACTAACTATGTTTATGTAATGAAGATTTCTTATGTGACAAAGCATCCTTCACCCTACAATGAGGTTTCGGTGAAATGAGATGAGATAAATGTTTATAATAAGTATTGTGCCAAATAGGAGCAATTATAATTCTCTACCCTAATACAGTGCATAGAAAATCATTGGCTAATCTTAGGTTTAGTCCATGAATCCGTGGCTATGCTAGGAGGATACTGGCTCCCACTTCCCTTCCCTTAAAGGCTAACCTCGCCTTAGTTCTTAAACACTAAGACCGAATTGGGGATTTTAGTCTGTCACCCTAAAGATTCTCCAATTTTACACCCAACAAAGAATATTTCTCTATTTATTTGCACTTAATTGCATGAACGAATTTCTCCTCCATGAAATTAAATGTGATCCTTACTTTGTTATAGAACTCATACTCCATTTCTTGGATCATATGTTTCACAACATGTTTTAACAATTCAATTGGCTAGATCAAAATGTAAATTAAGTTCGGAGTAAAAAAATCACCACAATTTATTTTATATTTTAATATTGGCATATCATATTATCACTTCATTTCACTATATCTCAAAGTAGGGAGAATGATTGAGGGAAGTACTTAGATTTCATGAGAAATACACAAAAAATCACAAATTTCATATATAAAAGAAAGTTCATACAACACTAATAAACAAACAAAACTTAAAACAAACAAAACTCATACAACACTAATAAACAAACAAAACTTATCTAAAACTCTTTCTCAAACCAAATCCCTTGTAGCCTTTCCTTAAAAATGACGGAAGATATCTCTCACTTTTCTCCTTCTTCATCACTCTTACAGAAAGTTTCACACAAAATATCTTTTTCACACTAAATCTCACCACAAAAACTCTAAACTATGAAAGAAAAATCACTAATGAACTCCAATATGGTGGTGGAATGAAGATGGACTATGAAGAATGACAAAAATGGAGTGTGGTGGAACATTTTGGAGTGAAAAGGAGTCAATTTCTTGATGAATTTTGGCCCCCAAATAAAGCCCTAGATTGGTTCTCCAAGTGGTGCCTCCAAAAAAATCTTCAAAAATCATCTGAATACATTGAACCTTCTAGAAATGGGGGCTGAGCC
>NW_018225366.1:127468-131060 GCF_001263595.1 Phalaenopsis equestris | reverse complement strand
CTAGCCCGGCGTCATCGACGCTGAGAAAAAATTTCAGCTGTTCTGTTGTTCTGCGCCGTCGGGGCTGCCCTTGGCGCAGTCGGTGCTGATTACTTCTTCAAAAACATTATTTTGACTCCAAATTCCATTTTCTTTGCTTTATTTTTGCTTTAAGTACTAAAAATCAACAACCTGCAAGAAAATATCAGAATACCTTCCATTAAGGTGCAATATAACTAAAAATAACTATAAAATATGGGTCTAAAAATGCTTATATTTTTAGTGTATCAAAATCCCCCAAACTTACATGTTACTTGTCCTCAAGTAACTCCTCTACTACATAAAAATATGGCTTATGGTAAAGAATTTAACTTCTAGACTTCCATATTTAATTTCTCTGAATAAAATAGTATTACTTAACAAAAATTCTAAACAACTCCAGTTAATACTAAAGGTGCTAGGATATTTAGTAATTAAGTTTAAGATTTCTAATCCTCTATTACTTTCAAGAAAAATTGTAATTTTTCATATTAAGGTCACTTAAAAAATTCATACAAAAAGGAACTTCATAAAACTTTATTAATTATTAAGCTAATACTCAAATAAAAAGTTTAGAAGATGTGTCCAAGTCTTTTTTCTTAAGTTGATTCAAGTGAAGCCAATTTTTAATTAGGCATCTCCTCAAGTTTCTCCCCACTTCTTTTTACCTTTTTCTTTACTTTTCAGGATCATTTTTAATCCTTTTTTTATTTTCTTTCTTCTTCTCTTTTTTTTTTCTTCTTTATGTATGTGGGGATTACTATATCTAGATAGCCCTTAATGATTTTGAACTTCACTATCCTCTTTTTAAAGTTAAAAAATTTTTACATTTCTTCACTTAACAAATTTACATTAACTTAAAAATTACATAAAGTTTAATTCTTTACTTTTACATGAATCTTTTACGATTTTGAATACTTCAAATATACAAATTCCTTTACTTAAAATAGAAAAATGTAGTGTTATTCTCTTTTACCAAATATCTTAGTCTCTAGAATTAACCTTTATTATTGAAACTTTTTTACTTAAATTTACTATATATTTAGAAACATAAATATAGTTATCCAAAGTTGTTGACCTCACTTTCCACCTCACTTTTGATTGAGGTTTAGTCTTTCCTCTTTAGTAGCCTATGGTCTAGCCATAGAACATTCCTGTTGACTATTTCTAGAAAACTAGAAATGGAACCCTCACCATTAGAAATTCTATACACCTTTTTACTCAACTTGAAGTTCCACATAGTGGTCCTAACCTCTAGTACCTAGTAGGTGGGGTCATTATGGGGGAGCTCAAGGAGAGTTCCCATAGGACTGCTTGACCTTAGGGTTGACTTTGGGTGTTGGTCTAGAGCTAAGGCACTAACTACAATCACCTCACTCACAATCACTCAATACCCTAAACCTAAAATTCCTTGACTTTGATCTCTTGATCCTTTGGGAGATTCATGTAGATGGTCCTCTAAACCTACTAGCCTTAGGCTAGGGTTTAGCTAAGAATAGTACATAGAGGAACAAAATGGGGTTTCCATTGGTCCATAGCACATTTATGATGGTTGACACACCAATTCAATCCAAAATACTCAACTTGGCCTTTTGCCCCAAAACTCTCCCAAATTACCTATGTGCCCATGATACCCTGAATTTGGCCAAAATTCCTAAATTTACCCAAAATACCCAATTTTTTTAAAAAAACATTTCAAATCTTTGAAAAACATCCAAATTACCCAAAATTACCAAAAATTGTCAAATTACCAAAATGCCCATCTTTAGCCAAAAATTTCAAAAGTCTCAAAGCCTTACAAATATTCCCAATTTCATTTTTCTCAACTATTCATTTTTCTCAACTATCACATGACCCAATTTGCCAATTTGATCATTTTGACCAAAACCCTTAAATTGCCTTTAAAGGCTTAATTTCTCTTAGTTTATCTCAAATGTCCATAAATGTGATCCCAATTCACCCAATTGCAATCCTAAACTCAAATTAACCTTCAATATGACCATTATAAACCAAATCCAAGCTCAATTGACCCATGCTTTGAGCCTAATTTTGATTTAAATCAAACCCCAAATTTTGGCCATATGACTTAATCATACCAAATTGAGCCTATAGCCTACTCAATTTGCCAAAATTTATGTTTAAAACTCTGCATAAAACACCTACACATAGAACTGGATCTTCAATTTGCCTTGGTGAAGCCCCAATTCATTTAATTTTGACCCAATTCCAAAGCCCCAATTTTGCCCTAAATTGGCCATACCTCAAAATTCCAAAAAATTGATTGCCTTAACCCCAAAATTGGCACCCAATTTATGTTTAAAACTCTTCAACACATTCCTATTGATCATCCTCAACAATCAATTTGAACTTAGCCAAAGCCTAGCCCAATCTAGACCCATGTCTAGCCCAACATGGCCAAATTGACAAAAATCCCAAAATCCTTCAAATTGGGCCCCCAATTGAACTCAAAATCATTTCAAGTCTTCATAAAAAATCTTCATGACAATCATCCACACAATATTGAACAATTAGATGGGCTCAAGGTCATGGCTAGCCAAGCCCAAACCCAAGCTTTGGCCTTTTCCACCCTCTTGGACCCCTTCACAAAAAATTAACCTAGCCATGTTGTTGACCTCATTTTTGGTTGAGGTTTTGTTTTTTTCCTCCTTAGTAGCCTAGGGTATAGTCATAGGACTCTTCCTATTGACTATTCCTAGAAAACTAGACATGGCACTCTGACCATTAGAAATTTTACCCTCTTCTTTACTCAACCTGAAGTTCCACATGTTGGTCTCAAACTCTAAGTACTTAGTAGGTAGGGTCACTATGGGGAAAACTCAAGATGAGTCACCCTTAGGATTGCTAGACCTTAGGGTTGACCTTGGGTGTTGGTCTGGAGCTAAGGCACTCACTACACTAATCTGCACCCACAATCGCTCACAACCCTAAACTCAAAATTCTAGTCTAGAGCCCTTGATCTTTTGGGATACTCATGTAGATGGTCCCCTAAACCTACTAGCCCTAGGGCTATGGTTTGACTAAGACCACTATGTAGAGGACCCAAAATGTGGTTTCCTTCAATCCATGGCTTATTGGTGATGATTGGTACCTCAACTCTACCAAAATACCCATCTTGGCCTTTTACCCCTAAAACACCCCCTAATTACCAAAATGCCCCTCTTGGGCTCAAAATCCCAATAATTTCAAAAACTCCCAGAAAATCCCAATAATTCCCAAATATTCCCAATTTCATTTCACTCAACTACCCCATGACCCAATCTGGCCAATTTAACCATTTTCATTCTTTCAAGCACTACCCCAAAATCCCCAAATTGCCCTTTGAAGACCCAAATCCAACTCAAATGTCCATCAATTGAGTCTCAATTGACCCCAATTCCAATCCTAAACACAAACTCACTTTTGATATGACCAAAATAAACCAAATCTAAGCTCATTTGGTCCATGATTTGAGCCCAGTTTTGATTTGGGTCAAAACCCCAATTTTGACCATATGACTTGATCTCACCAAATTGAACCCATAGCCTAGTCAATTGGCCTCAATTAATGTTGCAAA
>NW_018225366.1:126951-127458 GCF_001263595.1 Phalaenopsis equestris | reverse complement strand
TTTTTTTCCCTCTTACATCAAAATCAACCATCAATTGGCCTTGGTGAAGCCTCAAATCCAATTTATTTTTGCCTAAATCCATGATTTTGGCCTAAATCCCCAAATTGGCTAAGTCCCCAAATTCCACCCAATTGATTGCCTTAACCTCCAAATTGGCATCCAATTCATGTTGAAAACTCTTCATGAGGTCCCTATTGACCATTTACAATAATCAATTTGGACTTAGCCCAATCCTAACCCAAGCTAGACCCAAGCCTAGCCCAACATGACCAAATTGATTAAAGTTCAAAATTCTCTCAAATTGACCCTCCAATTGAGCTCAAAACCAATTCAATCCTTCACCAAAATTGTTCATTATGATCATCTACACCAAATTCAACAATAAATTGAGCCAATTGACATGGCTAACCTAGCCCAAACCCAAGTTTTGATCATTTACACCCACTTGGACCCATACACTAAATGTAACCTAACCACCCTAAGGCCACCAAATTAACTCCACCACAG
>NW_018225366.1:125885-126411 GCF_001263595.1 Phalaenopsis equestris | reverse complement strand
TAAGAGTGAAAGAAGATAAAGCCCCATCAAATCCCCCTTCCACAGAGCCTCTACCATAGCTCTAGACCAACACCCAAATCCGGCCGTGATCGAATTCATACCTAGGCCTTACACCAAGTCTAGGGACTCAATCCCAAGCCTCCTTGGAACCCAACGAACGTGCCGAGTACCTTTGATTGAATTCTCCCTCCTCAGAGCAAAGGTATAAAACTCCTCCTCCTCCCAAGCTTATTTTGATTGCCCATTTACTTAAGCTTGATTTCATGACATTTTACCGTATGGATGTGTTCGTCTCACTTAGACGAGTCCATAGGATCAAACCATAAGTGGTTTGGTTGAGTCTAGGCTGAGATCTTAAGGTTTTAGTGTGGACGGGCACAGGATCATTCTATCAGGGATGATGACGGGGAGCCATTCGATCAAGCGTATATCAAATGAATGAGGGAGATCACGTCGGACAACACTTCAGGACGCGAACCACAGGCCGAGTCAGCAGCTACGTGGACGGCGGCGTCCAACCAGAGCG
>NW_018225366.1:124173-125683 GCF_001263595.1 Phalaenopsis equestris | reverse complement strand
GAATAGAGGAGAATAATGTGGAATAATTTTCAAGTCCATTTGGTGCATATTTTATTTTTAATTAATTGAACACAGTTTTGAATCATTTGATTCACCATGCATATGACACATCACCTTAGCTTGAAATTTTGACATATTGTAGCCTCTTTAAGGGGAAATATTCTCTGATTTTTCCAAAGTCAGAGGAGGTTCCTATATAGAGATCCATATTTTTCAAGTTATTTCACATCATTTCCTTAAAATAAACATGGAAATTAGCATATTGATTATAAAATCCTAAGAAAATTTTGGAAGGTCCACCATGACTAGGGAAACCTTTGGAAATAATTTCATGGCTCAAGTCATTTAAAATGTCCTTAAATTTTACAAACACTAAATCATTATGATAATTATTTTTGGAAAATTTAAACAATTAAATGATTTGATTTTTGATCTTCACTGTGATTTATGATCCAGAGAACTCATCATAAAAATTTCAAAATATTTTGAGTTAATTTGACAACATTAAAATGATTTTTTAAAAATCAAGACATAACTTAAAAAATTATGAAACTTAGTTTTTCGAGTTCTCCGTGATCAGGGGTATTTTCGAAAAATAAAATGATATTTAAGATAAAATTTGATTTTTAGCCTATTTTAAATATTTAAAATAATTAAAAAATTCATAAAAATCACAAAAAAAATAGAACTCATAGAAATATTCTAAATTGCTTCCTAATTACTTAGGAATTTTTCCTGATTTTCTAAATAAAGATATTGAATTTTAAAGCTTAAAAATAACTTTTAAAAGGCTAAGAATAAGTTTTCACTAAAATAATTCCAATAACTCAAACAAAAATCTAAAAAATTAAAAATTTGCTCCTCTGAGTTCTCTGACCTTAGGGAAATTTTTCAAAAATATAAAACTTAATTTTCACCACTTAAAATATTTTATTTTTATTAAATAACCTAAAACATAAAATAATTCTAATAAATCACAAAGAATTCAAAAAATTGTGAAATTTAATCCAAAAACTTCTCTAGTCTTGGTCTACCTCCAGTAAAAATTTCAAGGGATCATAATTTACCTTGGTCGATTTAGAAATTTTCTTTGAAAAATTATGTTTTTGCATAAAAATCATTATATCAATTAAATTAAATTTTGAAAAATCACATTTTCTCCTCTGATGTCTCAATTAACTCATGAATGAGGTAGGATAAAAATTTTAAAGTCATTTGAATTGAATTTGACAAATTATGAGGTGTTAGAGCCTTAGGGGCAAATGTGTAATTTTGGAAATTGAGCTTAATTAACATTTAGGCTTAAGTCAAGGTGGGAATGGGTAACCTCTGATCTTAATCAATTTATTTGATGTTTGAAATATAAGAGGTTAATTGGTAGAAACCAATTTCATTTTCCTCATTAAAAAGATAAGTTAAAAAATTTCTAAATTATTAAGATTTGGAAGTTTATTAAAATTAAATGATCCTAGACTAAGGGATATAAATTTTGAAGTCAATAATTAATCAA
>NW_018225366.1:123341-123849 GCF_001263595.1 Phalaenopsis equestris | reverse complement strand
TTGGATACCTCAGAGGCCTATTAAACTTAATATTCTTTGCTCAATGGAATTATCCTTAATTAAACTTTTTTAAGGACTCACCAAGATATGATATAGGGTTAGGAAAACTATCAAATCTTTATTTTTCTTACTCTTCATAAATGCGCTCACATGCATTTTTAAGTTTCTAGTGGTGGAACGAGAAGACTCGTCAGGTACGCTTTTACAGTTTATAGTATCGTCTTTCTTCTACGTTTTCCTTACATGTTTCATGCTTGCATTTAACTACATAAACTTGCATGTTAACCATAATCAAAACCAAAATTAAAAATCAACCAAGATAAAATTCATCACCGCCACAACATGCAAAATATAAAACAACTCAAAATTTAATCACAAACATCACACAAAACAACAACTTCAACTAAATTAAGACATCTCTATCGGATGATCGGGAATCCCTCAGTGGAGGTAACCTACGGTTACTGACGAGGCTTCCCACAGTCTAAATAAAATTATGGAACTCATT
>NW_018225366.1:121392-123209 GCF_001263595.1 Phalaenopsis equestris | reverse complement strand
CCATAGGGCCACCTGATTTGATATTATAACTTGACAAACTAGATAACTCAAACTCGCCGCGGCAGGAGCTTGGAGCTAGCATAGTGAACAGCACGACTCTCTTCAACAGCAAAACATGTCTTCCCCAGCTAAATCAATCTTCCTTCCTTAGACCTAAACCACAAAGCCATAGGACTTCGAGGTTGCTTGCTTATGCAATGTAAATCCTCACCTTATCTTTAGGCCTTTATATAGCCCTGCTATATAATATAAGCCCTAACTCGTCTTAGGATTCTGAGGTTGTCGTTCATCACGACCATTCTGAGGTTGTCGTTCATCACGACCTAAATCCTCACATCATCCAGGCTATTTGTGTGATCATTTCACACAAATGTAAGACCTAACTAATAAAATTGGCAGGATGAAATACCTAAATATTTCTCCTCAAAAATGAAGCCAAATATTAGGATAGCTTGGGAAGTCACTGAGGTTCTCCTCTGGATCCATGACAACCCCTAGTTCTTCTTCCTTTGGACTCTACAATAAAATGTTCCAAATTTGATCCAATCCCCTTGCACACCTCTATGTCTGATTTCGTTGAAGAGTCCTACTCTTTGAAATTCCTTGAAGATAATATTTCTTGATTTTTATCGAGAGTCTTCTTAGGTGACTTCAGTCATTTAAGATGTAACTAACTGTAAGGGCTTGCCCTTATAGAAAGCATGTCCAAACCTAGCTTAATATATACCTTATTTAATCCTTTATATTAAATAGAGGAACTTGTCGGCAAATACAAAGGTTTCGCAGACCAAACGGACGTCATACTTTTCTTAGTTTATTTGATCAAGCCTCATCCTCAAGTCTTGTGTTTATCCTTCGAGATAGATACATGATTTGAGGTACAGTGCTCTTTCATTTTAAACTATGAAAAATATGGGGTCAGTTTGATTGCATACTTCAACGTTCTTCCGAAGCGGGCGACGGGATTTCGATTCCAGCGACCGACAGCACCATCCCCAAAATAACGCCGACACATGTCAAATTGGCCAACCAAAGATCACCAAACCCACTAAGCCCTTCCTTTGGATAAGGCTTAACCTTACAAAACCCACCAAACTAAGATATGCACCAATGGGTCCCTAAACTAATGGATTTATACCCATATTTGGGTCTCAAGCCAAAATACTCGCCATTATGACTAACCATTGGGGGTAAGTGATAATGAAACCTCCCCTTGGCTCACCTGACCTCTTGGCTAGCTCCCCTGCCCTTGCCGACCAGCCTAGTAGCCAGAAAACACCAAAACTATGAGCCACCTCCGTTAAATCCAAACCAAATTCAAACCTTGAGGCCACCTCATCGAATTTTAAGTTTAGAGCCTCTTTGCCCTCCAAATAGGCATCACTTTGCACCATCAATTGACCCACAGAGCCACCATTGACAATTTTCTCAAAACCTCACCTCCATGGCCAAGGAGAGAGGTGCTGAAATTTTCTCAAGGAGAGACCTCCAAATTGATCCCACAGCCTCTTTGAGTCCTCCTAAGCTCAAGCCAACTATTTTTTCGCCACTGACCCCCACTGTAGAAGCTCAATCTGTAGCTCAAACTTCTGCCAAAATTAGGATAGAACTCCCCATTGCTCCACAGTCCACCGAACTCCAATTAAACTCACCCAGACCATCACCACATTGAAAGAAGAAGAAGCCCAATCAAATCCCCCTCATACAAAGCCCCTAGCATAGCTCTAGACCAACACCTGAAATCGAGCTTGGTCAAATTCATACCTAGACCTTTCACCACAACAAGAGGCTCAATCCCTAGCCTCTTGGACCTCCAC
>NW_018225366.1:109003-121345 GCF_001263595.1 Phalaenopsis equestris | reverse complement strand
TTCTCAATCCCTTCTCAAAGCAAAGGTATTGAACTTCCCCTCTTTCTAAGCCTCTTTTGATTCTCCATTTGATTAGGGTTAGTTTCATGGCATGATCACCATATGGATATGTTCTACTAGTCAAGAAGAGCATTCAGAAACAAATTTCACTTGATTTGGTTGAGAATAGAGTGAGACATCAAGGTTTAAAAATGAAAGATTCTCGGGCTAGGGCATCAGGGACGATGACCACAAGCCATTAGATCGCGCGTGTATCCCACAGATGGTTTTGATCGCGCCGGATGGAGAGACGGAATGAAAAGATGGGATGCGTGCCTGGTGACGTGGAAGGCGACATCAAATGGGAGCGTGCCACGGGGAGCTTATGAGCCACCATAGGTTGACGCGACACCACGTTACTTAAGTAGAAAAATATAGAAAAATAGGGCTTTTTTACGTCACTTAAGTAGAAAAATAGGGCTTTTTTTGATTTATTTAATTCCTGAAACTTTAAAAATTCATATCTTTGGGTAGAAAATCACAAAAATAAAATAAAAATACCCACTTGCTCAGTGAACAGAGGGGAACAATGTGGAAATGGTTTGAAGTTCATTTGATGCATTTTTTATTTTTAATTGATTAAAAACTGTTTTGAGTCTTTTAATTCTCCATACATTTAGGCATCTTACCATGGCTTGAAATTTTGGCATGTTGTTGCCTATGTCTTAGGGAACATTCTCTGATTTTTCTAAAGTCAGAGAAGATCTCTAGACAGAGATCCATATAATTCAAGTTTATATCTATTACTTACATAAATTAATCATAAAAATTAGCTTTTTGCTTAGAAAATTCCTAGAAAATTTTGGATGGTTTGTCGTACACAAAGAACCCTTTGAAAAATGATTCATGAGCCAAGAATTAAAAATACACTTAATTTTCACAAAACCTAAAACACAAAAAGATCAATTTTTGGAAACATAAACATCTAAACGACTTGATTTTAACTCTTCACTGTAATTTGAAGTTCAGAGAACCCCCTGTAAAAATTTCAAAATATTTGGAGCACATTTGATAACTCAAATTGATTTTTATGTTAAGTGTCATTTTTAACAATAAAATGATTTTTAATAATTAAAATATAACTCAAAATATTATAAAAATTAGTTTTTGGAGTTCTCTATAATCAGAGGAATTTTTTTTAAATAAATTTGTAATTAGAATAAAAATTCCATTTTTAAAATTAAAATAAAAACTTCATTTTTAGCCTATTTTTAATAATTAAATAATTAAAAAATGATAAAAATCACAAAAAATAATCAAATTCATGGAAATGTTCAAATTTTTTTCCTAAGCACTTAGGAATAATTGGAATATTTTTCCTGATTTTCTAAGTGAAGGTATTAAATTTTGAAGCTTAAAATAAATTTTAAAGGCTAAAAATGGACTTTCACTAAAATAATTCTAATAATTCAAGAAAAACTAGAAAAAATTTGAAATTTATTCCTCTAGTTTCCTTGACCTCAAATAAATTTAATAAAATTATAAAACTTAACTTTTCACATTTAAATTAATTTTCACCATTTAAAATATTTTATAGTTAATAAATGCTCCAAAAATTAAAATAATTATAATAATTCAATTACAACTCAATAAATCATGAAATTTGGTCCCTGTTCCAAATGATTCTATGGTCTAAGTCTACCTCCAGTAAAAATTTTAAGGGATTAGGCTATGCCTTGGTCAAGTTATAAGTTTCTCTTTGAAAAATCCTATTTTTGCATAAAAATAAATATGTAATTTAAATTAAATTCTGAAAGATCACATTCTCTCCTTTGATTTCTTAATTGACCCATGAGTGAGGTGGGATAAAAATTCAAAAGTCATTTGAATTAAATTTGACAAATTATGAAGTGATAGAGCCTTAGGGGCGGAAGTGTAATTTTGGAAATTTGGCCTTAATTAATATTTAGGCTTAATTCAAGAAGGGGAAATGGGCAACCTTTAATCTTTGTTAACATATTTGGATGATTAAAACAAAGGGGACTAATTGGTAGAAACCAATCTCACTTTTATTAATTAAAGGATAAATTTATAATTCCCTTAAATTATTAAAATTTGGAAGTCTAGTCAACCAAATGATTTTAGACTTAGGGGCATGATTTTGGGTGTTGATAACTCACCAATTTAATACCCCTATTTAATGATTCAAATGACTTTTAAAAATTTTGATAATGAATCATCATCACCTAAAAATTCAATCTTTTCAAAAAAAAAAAACTAGGATATCTAGCAAAATCTTAATGGTTTAGTATTGACCTAAGCTAAATCAAATCTGATTAAATGGGGATTAGAAAAGTAAACATAATTAAAATTGAACACCTTTAAAGCACTACAAGCCCAAATTAAAAAGTTTGCTAAGGACTTGATGACATTAACTTGCCACTTTAAGGGTCTTCACCCACATAATTCTTGAATAAAATTATAAGTGATAATTACGCTACCCTTAGAGATAATTGAAACATCAATGTTTATTGAGTAATAAAGGTATTTACAGGATGACTTATTAAGCAATATAATAAGTTTAAATGAGCTCGAGACTTTTCACCAGGCAGTGGGACGGAAGCATGGACCTGCTTCTTTCTCGAGAGCTATTGAATACCTATGAGGTCTACTAAACTTAATATGTTTTGCTTGACAAAATCATCCTTAACAAAGTCAATAGGGACCCACCAAGATATGACCTAGGGTTGGGTAGATCACCAAAGCCTTACTTTTGTACTTTATGTAAAATGCTCTCATATGCATTTTGAGTTTCAGGTGGTCGAATGAGAAGACTCGCCAAGTACGCTTTTATAGTTTACAATGTCGTCTTTCTTGTACTTTCATACTGTACTCTTTTATGCTTATAAAACTTTCATGTTAAACAATTGTGTCACCTTGCATGAAAACCAAAACTATTATAATAGCCACAAAACCAAAACCGAAAACCAAAATTAAAATCAACCAAAGATAAAAATCACCTCCACAACATTCAAAATATAGAACAACTCAAAATTTAATCGCAAACATTGCAAACATCACAAAACAACAATTGCAACAAAATTAAGACGTCTCCATCAGATGATCGGGAATCCCTCGAAGGACGTAACCTACGGTTGCTAACAAGGCTTCCCACGGTCAAAATGAAATTATTGAACTCATTAAGTTGAGTTTAGTAAATTCATTTGGACTAAGTGAATCCAATAAAAAATAGTGATGTCAGAACAAGGGAGCCGTAGGATCCTAACCGGTGTCACTCCAATCAACTTTAACATCCCCCATAAAATTTAAAGAACTACAACCATAAAGCCACCTGATTTTACATCATAACTTGACACACTAGAAAACTCAAACTCGTCACGGTAAGGAGATTAGAGCTAGCATGGTTGGCAGCACAACCATCTTCAACAACAAAACCTGTCTTCCTGAACTAAACATTTTCTTCCTTAGAATTAAATAACCAAGCCATAGGACTTCAAGGTTATTTGCTTATGCAACATAAATCCTCACCTTATCATTAGGCTTTTGCACAATCATGTTGTACAATCTAAGTCCTAATTCGTCTTAGCATTTCGAGGTTGTCGTTGTCACGACCTAAATCCAGACATCTTCCAGGCTATTTATGCGAACATTTCACACAAATGTAAGCCCTAACTAATAAAATTGGCAGGATGAAACACTCAAATAATTTCTCCTCAAAATTGAAGCCAAACAATATGATAGACCGGGAAGTCACCAGATTTCTCCTCCAGATCCATGACATCCCTTAGTTCTTCACCTTTTGGATTCCAAAAAATGAAATGTTCCAAATTTGAGCGAATCCAATTTCACACCTCTTTGTCCGATATCGTTGAAAAGTCCTATCCTTTGACCTCATTGGAGATAACATTTCCTGATTTTATCGAGATTTTTCTTAGGTGACTTCGGTCATTTAAGATGTAATTATTTATAGAGGCTTGCTCTTATAGGAAGCTTGTTCGAATCAAGCTTAATATAAACCCTATTTAATTCTTTATATTAAATAGAGGAAATTATCGGCAAATAAAACGATTTCACAGACCAAATAGACGTCATACATTTCTTGGTTTATTTGATCAAGTCTCATCCTAAAGTCTTGTGTTTATCTTTTGGGATAGATACAGATATATATATATCTATGCGTAAATTAAAATGTCTTTCCGAAGAGGACGACGGGATTTTAATTTCGGTCACCAGCAGCTTCCAACGGGCAACTCCTACAACCAAAATTCTGCCGACAAAAGTTAACCCCTTTTACCAAAGTTCATGTTAAATTTAAAATTTTTAAAAATATAGTTAAGTGAGGATAAATAAAATTAATTTCTCTCTTTTCTTTTTTTAAAATAATTTTTCTCCCCCCCCTAAACTAATTTTTTTTAAAAGATTTACATGTGGAACTTTAAAAATAAAAGGGTGAAAGAAAGCATTAATTATATAAAGAAAATTCATACCAGTTGAAGATTCTAATTTTTACAAATAAATTCTAAAATACTACAGGTGCTAAAATGAAAAACTACAAGGTTTAAAGTATTAAATTGCACGTAATATATACAAAATTTACTGAGAAAGAGTTAATTACAATACATATAACAAAGTGTTGAAATTAACAATAGAACAAAACTAAATTCTAAAAATAAAAAAAGTTTTACACATTATAGTTTCACATTACAACATAACAACAGAGTCTCAACAATATAACAAAACAAAAAATACAATCACAAAGTAAAACACGAACAAACAAACAAACAAAAAGATCACGACTCATCATCTTCTTCATCATATCATCTAACTTTTGCTGCTGATATGGAGTATAAACAGGGTGAATAGGGAACTGAACTGTATGATCACCCCTTAGGTATTTCACTAAAGCATCATCATAAGCAGCATCATATTCAAACTTCTAGCAAATCAGATCATCTGTATGAGCATTTCTGGCCTCCATATTCTACATCCTATAATCCATCCTCAAAATATCTCCTTGCTGAGTCATCATCTGGTCCAATAACTCCCTGTTACTGAGGTCACTTGAAGTAGGCTCACTAAAAGTAGGGGTCCTAGAAGTAGAAAGAATATCCTTGGCCTTACTTCTAGATCTCCAATCAACATTGGACTCATAAATTTTAATGTTTGTAGGCCCAATCGGTGTCTGAGGCTCAATCCTCTCCTAACCATGTCTGATATCAACTCCTGCATGCTCACAAAGTGTATAAATCAGAGCAGGGTGTGTCAATCCACCTGTGGTCTCTCCTAGAGAAATAGATCGAGTGCTCATATAAATGATAGAGCCTACATTTATATCCATCACTTGCGAAATACAGTAGTTCAGGATGGCTCTAGCCTTAGTCACTTCACTATGATGGTTTGTGGAATCATCCTCCTAGAAAATAAAATAATGTCAGGCCTTAGATACTACATTTAACATAGAATAGGGAAAATTGAATTTAACTCCATTCTTTACTTTCCAAGCCCCTTTCTCACCAGTCAGAAAATAAATAACCTCATCTAAGGCATCATTTGTGGCAGAGAATGAATGATACTGAAATCTATAAATGTCTTCAACTGATAAAACTCATTTTTTTTTGGAGTAAACTCTACCCTTTTTTCTCGAACAAAGACAAAATCATCAGAAGCCTCTGTAAAGTTAGCATAAAATTCCATAACTATCCTAGCTTTCGCATCGACAGTAAAATAATAGAAGTTTTCTCACTGCCGAGCCATCAATCGTTCAACTTCTCCTCCCAAAATTTTGAAACCTCGATATGGAATCACTATCTTATTTTCTCGAAGATTATGAAATCGAGCACAAGCTCTAAAGCTAACAAACTATTGCTCGTCATAATCTATTTTTCTTTTGCTTTATCTGGGTGTCATAGGAAATATAGAAAAATTGGATAAAAATTTGAATAAATTCCAAAATTCTAAAAATCAAAATTTAAAGCACTTTAAACTTTAATCCACCAAGTAAAAGTTTTTCACCAAAGCATTTTCTCAAAATATCTTTATAAAACCCAAAACGGATCTAGGCAATGTGAGAAAAATGTTTGGTGAAAATAAGAAAAATTTTACTTTAAAGTGTAGCTCTTACCTAGAGAAAATGAAATTTGAAGTTCCTTTGCCTCTAAATTGCCTCAAATCCACCTAAAATGAAGCCATAGGTGTGAAAACCAAAGGTTGAAGGTGACTTTAGGGGTAAAAATGGAGATTTTGCGGTGAAAATTGTGAATTAAAGGGGTTATTACTGCTCTCGGGTCAAAGGCGCCGTCGGTGCCCATGCCAGTGTCGTCGGAGCTGAAGGCCCTAAAATCACTATTTTGATTTTTTCAAATTTTCAATTTCATTTTAATTTACTCCAAAGTTTTTTTAGTATTTTTAAACACAAATTCTTATCTAACAATAATTCACAAATAAACATTTCACAAACAATCATTTTCACAAACAACAACAAACTAACTTTTATATATGAAAACACACTTTTTACAAACACATTTCACAAATCACACATTCACACAAATTAAGCAAATTAATTATAAATCAGCATTGAAATCAAGCCACAACACTAAATGCTGACACAAAACTATATACATGATCAGAGTCCAGAATTCTAAAGCAAAGCAAACAAAATAAATCAAATCAAATCCACACAATTACATCAAATACATAAATATTCTCTAGCAAGTAGAAAATCAAAAGTCTTCAGTCGTTCTGCTTCATCTTCAAATCTTTCACCTCATCCAATATCTCCCGTGGATTGGTAATGCACATATAAGTTATAGAAGGATTGGTACGGGAATTGATCTGTCAAATTTTCTTCAATCCATCCATTTTCCTTAAACATATGAACTAATCCTACTTCAAAAGTTCCAGTATGATCAAAATCTTCTTTCATTCTCCAATCAAGCTAATCAAAAAGGTACCTAAGATCGCCTACTACATTCATAATATTCTGAAGTTTCCTTTCAATTTTCTTCAATTTCTTCTCCAAAGCAAGCAAACTTCCTACTGTTGGTAGTAATAATGGAGTGGAAGCATGTACAGAATGATCCATAATAGCATTTACTGCTTCATTTTCATTACCAACATACTAATCGTCAATAGTGATCATGGACTCCCATGGTAGTGAAACTTTTTCCCAACTTTCATATGGCACTTGGGATTGACTACAAATCAGAAAAATTGTAGAAGGATGCCCAAGTCCATCAGTTGGGCCATTCATAATGATACCCATAACAAATTTAAATATGATTGATCTTATATCAATAAGTTTTTTTATTTGAATACAAAAGTTCAAAATAGCATTTTCCTTAGTGACTCTACTAATCTTCATAGCAGGGAGTAATTTTTCCCAAATAAAGAAATGCTAGTGCTTCAAAATTGGATTAAGTGATGAAGCAGGTGATGAAGCAGGAAAACTAATAAAACTAATAAATCCTTCATCTTGTACTTCCCACATATCACTTTCATCCGTCAGAAAATTATTAACATCTTGCATCAAATCTTGCATAAGAATAAAATTCGTATAATGACAGATAGGAACATTTTCTATCATATACAATTTATTAATCCTCGTAGGAGTAAATGGTACAGCCTTACCTCATACGAAGACAACTCCTTGGGTAATTCCATGTAGATTTGCATAGAACTCCTCTACAGGCACAACAAATGCAGTAGTAGTGTAACACAGAACTTCCCATCACCTTTAAAAAATAATCTTGTCAACCGGAGCACTTAGATTGATCAATCCATGATTAACAAATCCTCCCTTCTTAATCAATCTCATCTTTGCAATAACTTTATCGTATAACCTCTATGCATCAAAACTAATAAACTTTCTTCTATTGAAAACTCCTTACCTTGAAGTATTTCTAGAATTGGACACCGTGGAATCTGAAAATAGGAAGTTTCTAGGTGTTCTAGAAAGATTTTAGGACTTTAAAAACACCTCTTGGCGGTTATTATGAGCGAAATCCCGCCAAAGTCCACCAAATGTCATCTAAATTGCGGTGCCGTCGGCGCTCTCGATTGGCGCTGCCAGCGCTCAGGTTCGTTTTCTTGGGTGTCGTTGGCGCCAGTGGCCAAAATTTTGCCACTTTCATTTTTCGTTCAATTTAATTCCAACTTTTTCTCCAATAGTAATATTTGACTTAATTTATAATAAATGTAATTGTGTAGGTTATTATCTAATAATATATAAGACACTTGTCAAACAAAATAGTAGTACATAGACATATATGTATGGGTTGCCTCCCACAAAGCACTTGGTTTAATGTCGTCAGCCCGACACACCAATTGTTTAGTTGGGTTGACTTAATATTAAAACTTCTTTAAATTGAGGTATGTGCCTTTCATAATAATGTTTCATACGATGCCCATTAATTATAAATACCTTACTAGTGGTATGATATCTAATAACAACAGTTCCATAATGATAGAATTTAATCACTTCAAATGGTCCTAACCATTTGGATTTCAATTTTTGTAGAAACAATCCCAATCTTGTATTATATAATAGAACTTCTTGTCTAGGTTCAAATTTCTTCTGAATAATCTTCCAATCATGCCATATTTTCATTTTTTCTTTTTAGATTTTAGCATTATCATTTGCTTCATTTCTTATTTCCTCAAGTTCATTGATTTGCAATAACCACCAGCATCTTTTAGATTAAAATTAAATTCTTTAATAGCCCAAAATGTTATATGCTCTAATTTTATTGATAAGTGGCATGTTTTTCCAATTATTAGTCTGTATGGGAACATTCTTATAGGAGTCTTACAAGCAGTTCTATATGCCCATAATACAGTATCTAGTCTAGCAAACCGATCCAATTTATAAGGATTTACAGAGCTTTCTAAATTACGTTTAATTTCATGATTTGATATCTCTGCTTGACCGCTAGTCTTAGGATGATAAGCAGTAGGGAATCTATGCATAATAACATATTTCTTAATTAATTTTTTGATTCTGTTATTCCTAAAATGAGATCTTCCATCTGTAATAATTACTCTTGGCATTCCATATCTTGTAGAAATTTTTTTTATTAAAAATTTAGAAACACTTCGAGCATCAAATCTATGTACAACAATAGCTTCAATCCATTTGGACATATAATCAACAACAAGTAATATATAAGTTTTTGAACGAAGGTATAAATGATCCCATAAAATCTAATCCCACAAATCAAAAATTTCAACTTCCAATGTGTAATTTAGAGGCATTTCATTTTTTATAAAAATATTTCTTACTCATTGAGATCCATCGCACATATTAATATATTCATTAACATCTTTAAAAATTGTAGGCCAATAAAGTCCAGCTTGCAAAATCTTATATGCAGTTCTATTTGTTTCGAATGTCCTCCAAATTCATAATCATGGCACTCACAATTATCTGTTGACTTTCCTCATAAGGCACACATATTCTAATAATTAGATCTTTACATTATTTATATAAATATGGGTCATCCCAAAAATAGTCTTTTGAATCATATACAAATTTCTTTAATAGTGGATTTTTCATATCAGGTGGTAAAATATCACTTACAATATAATTCACTATATCAACTTACCACAATACATCCATTTCATCAGTACTATATAACTGTTCATCAGGGAATTTTTCTCAAATTTCATTTGCAAAATTAGTTAATATTTATATTTCTACCATAGACAAATGATTAGCTATTTAATTATCATTTCCCTTTCTATCAATCACTGTAAAATCAAACTTTTGCAATAGAAGTATCCATCTAATTAATCTTGGTTTAACATCCTTCTTTTGCTTTGCATTAAATATTTAATAGAAGAATGATCTGTATGCACTATACATTTAGTTCCAATTAAATAAGGTGTAAATTTATGAAGGCATAAACAATAGCTAATAACTCTCTTTCAGTAGTAGTACAATTAATTGGAGCATCATTTAGAGTCTTAATAGCATAATATATGTCTTTAAAACTTTATCGTGTCTTTGTCCTAATACAGCCCCAATAACAACTCTACCTCTATGCCTTTTTCAGAAATTTTATGCTTTCAGAAATTTTATGCCTAAGCACAATACCTCCTACAACCATAAATTGATATTTTTCCCAATTTAATACTAGGTTGACTCTTTCACATACTTCAAAAAAAATTTCTAAATTATTAAGACATAACTCAAACAAAGTCCCAAATACAAAAAAATCATCCATAAAGACTTCCATTCCATGTTCTATACAATTGCTAACAATTGACATCATGCATCTTTGAAATGTTGAAGTGGAATGCATAGTCCAAAAGGCATTCTACGAAAAGTAAATGTTCCATATGGGCTTGTAAATGTTGTTTTCTCTTGATCCTCTAGAGCAATTGAAATTTAATGATAACCGGTATATCCATCTAGAAAGTAATAATATTTATTACCAGCCAATCCATCCAACATTTGGTCTAGAAAGGGTAAGGAAAAGTGATCTTTTTTGGTGGCCATATTTAATTCTCTATAGTAAATTCAAATTCACCAAGCAGTAACTTGTCTTATTAGTATTAATTCATTTTTTATTTTCTTCAATTGTCACTCCTCCTTTCTTCGGAACACAATGAATTAGGCTTACCCAAGCACTATCTAAAATAGGATATATAATTTCAGCATCTAACCATTTTAAAATCTTTTTTTTAACAACTTCTTTCATGATTGAATTTAATCTTCTCTAAGGATCAGCTTTAGGTTCATATTGTTCATCTAATAAAATTTTGTGCATACAAATTGAAGGACTAATTTCTTTAATGTCCGCTAAAGTCCATCCAAAAGCCTTTTCATACTTGTTCAACATTTTTATCAACTTTTGTTCTTAAATTTTAGTTAACTCAGAAGATATAATAATAGGTAATATATATGACACTCCGAAATATACAGACTTTAAATGGGCAGGTAATATCTTTAATTTAAGTTCAGGTGGTTTAATACTTAAAGGAATAAGATGTTTACTATCATTTTCCAATAAGTCTAACGATTCAAATTTGCCCTACATATAATCCAAATCTTCTCCTTTTATTTCATCTTCATTCTAAAAAATTTATCTTCACTCTAATTTATGTTCATACTCATTCTTAAATTGTTCATTACTCAGATAATCAGGTACTTCCCTCTTGAAGCATTCATTATCTTTTGCTATTGCAGCATATTTCATAGCATTTGCCATATCAAAATTTTACTTCTTGATCATTAACTCTCATTATTAATTTATCTTCATACTCATTCGTAAACTTTTTGATATATCGATTTTTTAGGGTGGAAAATATTTAGCAAAGAATTTTTGTGATAATGCTCCCCAAGTTCTAATAGATCTAAGTGAAAATGAATTTAACCAAGCCTTGCCTTTATCCCTTAATGAAAAAAGAAAAAGTCTTAGCCTAACAACATCATTAGACACTCCGTCATATTAAAATGTAGCACAAATCTCAAGAAAACTAGCAAGACATAAGTTAGGATCTTCAGTAGGTGATCCTCCAAACTGATTATTTTCTACCATTTGGATAATAGCAGGTTTAAGCTCAAATGAATTAGTAGTAACAACATGATTTTGAAGAGTCATGTGAAGTTCATCTTCTATCTGATTCGCATAATATTTTAAAGGTCTTTGTCAATTCTCATTTATTGGATTTCTTTTAAATTTTTAATTTCTCTTTATTATTTTTTATTTTCTCTAATTGTACATTCTAACTTTGAATTGTAAGGTACTAAGCCTTCAGATCCAATATTTTGTATAAACAATCAAAGTAAGCAAACTGAAATTCATTTTTTAAAAAAATACTCTTTGTTAAATTTTTTTTAGATTTTTGTTTTTTTATATATTTTTATAGTATAAATATTTTCTGTAACTTTTTGTTGGCGTTATTTTGGGTTGGTTTGTGGGGTTGCCCGTAAGAAGCTGTCGGTCGCCGGAATCAAAATCTCGTTACCCGCTTCGGAATGACGTTGAAGTATGAAATCAAACTTACCCAATATTTTTCATAGTTTAAAATGAAAGAGCATTGTACCTCAAATCTTGTATCTATCCCAAAGAATAAATACAAAACTTGAGGATGAGGCTTGATCAAATAAACTAAGGAAAATATGACGTCCGTTTGGTCTGCGAAACCTTTGTATTTGCCCATAAGTTCCCCTATTTAATATAAAGGATTAAATAAAGTTTATATTAAGCTGGGTTCGGACATGCTTCCTATAATGGCAAGCCCCTATAGTTAATTACATCTTAAATGACCAAAGTCACCTAAGAAGACTCTCGATAAAAATCAAGAAATATTATCTTCAAGGAATTTCAAAGGGTAGGACTC
>NW_018225366.1:107904-108882 GCF_001263595.1 Phalaenopsis equestris | reverse complement strand
GGTGACTTCCCAAGCTATCCTAGTTTTGAGGAGAAAAAGTGAGGAGAAAAAGTTTGGGTGTTTCATCCTGTCAATTTTATTAGTTAGAGCTTACATTCATGTGAAATGATCACACAAATAGGCTAGAAGATATGAGGATTTAGCTCGTGCCAAACAACAACCTCGGAATCCTAAAACAAGTTAGGGCTTAAATTGTATAGCAGGGCTATGCAAAGGCCTAAAGATAAGGTGAGGATTTACGTTGCATAAGCAAGCAACCTCAAAGTCTTATGGCTTTGTTGTTTAAGTCTAAGGAAGGAAGATTGGTTTAGCTGGGGAAGACAGGTTTTGCTGTTGAAGATGGTCGTGCTGGCCACCATGCTAGCTCCAAGTTTCTTGCCGCGATGAGTTTGAGTTTTCTAGTGTGTCAAGTTATATTGTCAAATCAGGTGGCCCTATGGTTGAAGTTCTTTAAATTTTATGAGGGTATATTAAAGTTGATTAGAGCGACACCGGTTAAGATCCTATGATTCCCTCATTCCGGCATCACTATTTTCTATTTGATTCACTTAGTCCGAATGAACTTACTAAACCCAACTTAATGAGTTACATAATTTCATTTAAACCGTGGGGAACCTCGTTAGCAACCGTAGGTTACCTCCTCCGAGGGATTCCTGATCATCTGATAGAGATGTCTTAATTTAGTTGAAGTTGTAGTTTTGAATGATGTTTGTGATTAATTTCAAGGGGTAGGAATCTTCAACGAAATCAGACATAGAGGTGTGAAAGAGGATTAGTTTAAATTTGGAACATTTCGTTGTTGAATCCAAAGGAAGAGGAACTAGGGGATGTCATGGATCCAGAGGAGAACCCCGGTGACTTCCCAAGCTATCCTAATGTTTGGCTTCAGTTTTGAGGAGAAAAAGTTTGGGTGTTTCATCCTGCCAATTTTATTAGTTAGGGCTTACATTCATGTGAAACTATCACACAAATAGCCTG
>NW_018225366.1:105129-107587 GCF_001263595.1 Phalaenopsis equestris | reverse complement strand
TTTATGAGGGCATATTAAAGTTGATTAGAGCTACACCGGTTAGGATCCTATGATTCCCTCGTTCCAGCATTACTATTTATTTTGAATTTTGTGGCGGTGAATTTTATCTTGATTGATTTTAGTTTTGGTTTAGGTTATGGTTATGGTTATGTGGCTATCCTGATGGTTTTAGTTTTCATGCAAGGTGACATCATTGTTTAACATGCAAATTTGCAGGTATAAAAGTACAGTACGAAAGTATAAGAAGGACAACACTGAAAACTGTAAAAGTGTACCTGGCGAGTCTTCTCATTCCACCACCTAAAACATAAAATGCATGTTAAGGCAATTTATGAAGAGCAGGAAATGTAAAATTTTGGTAATTTTCCTAACCCTATGTCATATTTTGGTGAGTCCCTAAAAGTTTAATTAAGGATGATTTCATTGAGCGAAGAATATTAAGTTTAATTGGCCTCTGAGGTATCCAACAAGTTAGGAGGGGGAAGCAGGTCCGTGCCTCCCTCTCACCAACTGGTGAAAAGCCTCAAGTCCATTTAAACTTGTTATATTGCTTAGTGGTTCATCCTGTAAATATCCTTATTACTCAGTGAGCACTGATGTCTCAACTATCCCCAAGAATAGGGTAATTATCGCTTATCATTTAATTTGAAAATTATGTGGGTGAAGACCCTTAAAGAGGCAAGTTTGTGTAATTTGAACACTTAGCCAAATTTTTAAACCTAATAGGGCTTAGCGGTGTTTCAAGGATGTTTGATTTAGTTATGTTTATTTCTCTAACCCTTATTTAAACAATTTTTTATTTAGCCTAAGTCACCACTGAGCCCTTAAGACCTAGGTGAGTGTCTTTATTAGTTTTGAAAAGGGTTAAGCTTTAAGTGGTCATGATTCATGATTTGGATTTTATTTGAAAATCAAGATAGAGGTATTAAATTGATTAGGGTTTACCCTTAAGTCTATGATCATTTAATTCTAATAATTTACAAATTTATTAACTTATCTTTTTAATGAGGAAAGTGAAATTGGTTTCTACCAATTGACCCCTTTGTGTTTCAAGCATCAAATAAATTGATTAAGATCAGAGGTTACCCATTCTCCTCTTTGAATTACGCCTAAATGTTAATTAAGGCAAGATTTTCAAAATTACACATTTGCCCCTAAGGCTTTAACATCTCATAATTTGTCAAATTCAATTCAAATGACTTTGAAATTTTTATCATACCACATTCATGGGTCAATTAAGACATTAAAGGAGAAAATGTGAGTTTTCAAAATTTAATTTAATTTTTGTACTTATATTCATGCAAAGATAGGATTTTTCAAAGAAAATTCCTAACTTGCCAAGGTAAATTATAATCCTTTGAAAATTTTAGTGGAAGTAGAACTAGACCAATGAAGCCTTTGGACCAAATTTCATAATTTTTTGAATTCTCTGTGATTTATTATAATTATTTTAAGGTTTGGGTTATTTAATAAAAATAAAATATTTTGGGAGGTGAAAATTAAGTTTTCTATTTTTGAAAAATCTCTCTATGCTGATAGAACTCAAAGGAGCAATTTTTATATTTTTTTGATTTTTCCTTGATTTATTGAAATTATTTTAGTGAAAATTCATTTTTAGCCTTTTAAGTGAAAATATTTTAGTGAAAATTCATTTTTAGCCTTTTAAAAATTATTCTTAAGCTTTGAAATTCAATATCTTTGTTTAGAGAATTAGAAAAAATATTCTACTTGTTCTTAAGTGATTAAGAAAAAAATTAGAACATTTCCACGAGTTTCATTATTTTTGTGATTTTTATGAATTTTTAATTATTTAAATATTTAGAATAGGCTAAAAATCAAAGTTTTATTTTAAATATCATTTTATTTTTAGAAAATACCCCTGATCACAGAGAACTAAAAAAACTAAGTTTCATAATTTGGTCAATTATATTTTAATTTTTTAAAATCATTTAATTGTTAAAGGTGGTATTTATCTTTAAAAATCAACTTAAGGTGTCAAATGAACTAAAAGTACTTTTAAAATTTTTATGATGTGTTCTCTGGATCATAAATCATAGTGGAGATCAAAAATCAAGTCATTTCAATGTTTATATTTTTCAAAATTAATTATTTTAGTGATTTAGTATTTGAAAAATTTAGGGATGCTTTAAATGACTTGACCTATGAAATGAAATTATTTCCAAAGGTTTCTCTAGTCATGGTGGACCTTTCAAAATTTTCTTAGGATTTTATAACCAATATGCTAATTTCCATGATTATTTTAAAGAAATAATGTGAAATAATTTGAAAAATATGGGTCTCTGTAAAGGAAGCTCCTCTGACTTTGGAAAACTCAGAGAATACTTCCCTTGACAGAGGCTACAACATGCTAAAATTCCAAGCCAAGGTGATGTGCCATTATGCATGGAGAATCAAATAATTTAAAATAGTGTTTAATTAATTAAAAATAAAATATGCA
>NW_018225366.1:97118-98401 GCF_001263595.1 Phalaenopsis equestris | reverse complement strand
TATAGGAACTCTTCTTGAATTCTCTCATAATGATCTTACCTACTAAATGCTAGAGGTTAAGATCAATATGTGGAATTTCAAGTTGAGTAAAAAGAAAGGCTTTGAATTTCTAATAGTGAGGGTACCTTTTCTAGTTTTCTAAGACTAGTCAATAGGAAAGTCCTATGGCTAGACCTAGGCTACTAAAGAAGTTTCTAGACCTCAACCAAAAGTGAGGCCAACAATGCATAACATAGTCTTGAAATTTAGTCCACATTATTCTCCTTTGTTCACTTAGCAAGTGGGTATTTTTATTTTATTTTTTTGATTTTTCTACACAAAGTTATGAATTTTCTAAGTTAAGGGTGTTTAAATAAATAGAAAAAGCCCTATTTATCTATTTAAATAGCGCGTGCTGACAAGATCCTAGGCAGCTCCGAAGGCATGCGTGGCGCGTTCTGGTTAGACGCTGTCATCCATGTACCTGCTAACTCGGCCCGCGGTTTATGTCCTAAAGCTCTGTCCGACTCGATCTCCTTCGTTCATTTGATACACGCTTGATTGAAAGGCTCCCCGCCATCGTCCCCGATAGAATGATCCTGTGTCCGTTCACACTAAAACCTTAAGATCTAAGCCTAGACTCAACCAAATCACTTTGGGTTTGATCCTATGGACTCGTCTAAGTGAGACGAACACATCCATATGGTTAAGGTGCCATGAAATCAAGCTTAAGTAAATGGAGAATCAAAATAAGCTCGGGAGGAGGAGAAGTTTATACCTTTGCTATGAGAAGGAAGGCTTCAATCAGAGGTACTCGGCATGTTGGTTAGGGTCCAAGGATGCTAGGGATTGAGTCTCTGGTAGGTTAGGGTCCAAGGATGCTAGGGATTGAGTCTCTGGTCTTGTTCTAAGGCCTAGGTATGAATTCAACCAAGCTCGATTTTAGGTGTTGGTCTAGAGCTATGGTAGAGGCTCTGTGGAAAGGGGATCTGATGGGGATTTTGCTTCTTTCACTATTGTGAAGGTGTGGTTGAAGATAATTTGTGTTTGGTGGACTGGGGATGTGTATTGGGTTCTGTCATGGTTTCCGACAAAGGTTTCAGGCTCAAAATTGAGCTCCAACATGGGGAATGGATGAGGGAAAATGGTTAGAATGCACTGAGGGGATTTTAGGGAAGCTCTTTGTGAAGTTTGGAGAGGCCTCTCTAAGAAAGTTTCGACACACCTCCCATGGTCGTGGGAGGCGAGGTTTTATAAAAATGGCCATGGGGTGGCTCTCAGGGCATAAGTTTGGGTGCATTGTG
>NW_018225366.1:83672-96815 GCF_001263595.1 Phalaenopsis equestris | reverse complement strand
GGTTAGGTCACATTTAGTGCATGGGTCCAAGTGGGTGCAAATAACAAAAAATTGCATTTGGGTTAGGCTATCCATGTCAACTGACCCAATTTATTGATCAAAATTGTGTAGATGATCATAAGTAACAACTTTGGTGAAGGATGGGTGTGGTTTTGAGTTCAATTGAAGGGTCAATTTGAGGGAATTTTGAACTTTAATCAATTTGGTCAAGTTGGGCTAGGCATAGGTCTAGCTTGGGTTAGCCTTGGGCTAAGTCCACATTGATTATTGTAGATGGTCGATAGGGACCTCATGAAGAGTTTTCAACATTAATTGGATGCCAATTTGGAGGTTAAGGCAATCAATTGGGTGAAATTTGGGGACTTAGCCAATTTGGGGCTAAATTTGGGAATTTTGGATTTAAGCCAAAATCAAATGGATTTAAGACTTCACCAATGTCAATTGATGGTTGATTTTGATGTATAAGAATGTCATAAAGATTTTTCAACATTAATTGAGGCCAATTTACTAGGCTATGGGTTCAACTTGGTGAGATTAGGTCATATGGTCAAAATTGGGGTTTTGACTCAAATCAAAATTGGGCTCAAATAATGGATCAATTTAGCTTAGATTTTATTTAGTTTGGTCATATCAAAAGTGAATTTGAGTTTAAGATTGGAATTGGGGTCCATTAAGATCAAATTGATGGACATTTGAGTTGAATTTGGGGAAATTTGGGTCTTTAAAGGGAAATTTGGGGGTTTTCGGTTAACGATGGTCAAATTGGCAAAATTGGGTCACGTGGTAGTTTATAAAAATGAAATTGGGAATATTTAAGATTTATTGAGATTTTTTGGGACTTTTGGATTTTTTGGGATTTTGAGCTATGGAGGGGTATTTTGGTATTTTGGTGGTGTTTTAGGGGTAAAAGGCCAAGATGGGTATTTTGGTAGAGTTGAGGTACCAATCATTACCAACAAGCCATGGATTAATGGAAATCCCATTTTGGGTCCTCTATATAGTGGTATTTAGCTAAACCTTACCTTAAGGCTAGTAGGTTTAGGGGACCATCTACATGAGTATCCCAAAAGATCAAGGGATCTAGGCTAGAAATTTGAGTTCAGGGTTGTGTGTGATTGTGGGTGTAGATAAGTGTAGTGAGTGCTTTAGGTCCAGACCAACACCCAAGGTGAACTTTAAGGTCCAGCAATACTAAGGGTGACTCATCTTGAGTTTCCCCTACAGTGACCCCACCTACTAAGTATTTAAAGGTTGAGAGCAATATGTGAAAATTCAAGTTGAGTAGAGAAGAGTTTGGAATTTCTAGTGGTGAGGGTTCCATATCTAGTTTTCTAGGAATAGTCAACAGGAAAAGTCCTATGGCTAAACCCTAGGCGACTAAAGAGGAAAAACTAAACCTCAACCAAAAATGAGGTCAACACTTTTCTAATGTATGAAAACTATTTAATTTACCTAAATTTAATCGTTACCATCCCCATGCAACGACGCAAAAAACTTGATCCCAATTTTTTTAAATGTAAGGATTTATAAAATATATATATATATATATATATATATATAATTATAGGCAATTAATAATGAGATTCTATGCAGGTATATGTTTCGTTATCAAGTAATAATTGAATTTATATTTAAGCCCCAAATATCGATCTCATGGGGAAAGTGTAAATTGACAATAATAAGTTTTACTAGGACATTTACAAAAAATCATACGAAATCACTGTCAATAATTTCAAATGTTAAGATGTTATCAAAACTAAAGTACTTAACTATTAGCAAAACAAAAATCTAAAATTTAAAAGTAAATACTAATTTACTAACTATGCTTATGTAATGAGGATTTCTTATGTGAAAAAGCATCCTTCCCACTATAATGAGGTTCTAGTGAAAGAGATGAGATAAATGTTTATAATATGTATTGTGCCAAATAGGAGCAATTATAATTCTCTACCCTGATACAGTGCATAGAAAATCATTGGCTAATCCTAGGTTTAGTCCTTAAATCCATGGCTAGCTTAGGAGAATACCAGCTCGCACACCAGAGCTCCCACTTCCCTTCACTTGAAGGCTAACTCTCGCTTTCTCGCTTTAGTTTTTAATGCTTTAGTTTTTAATCACTAAGACCGAATTGGTGATTTTAGTCTGTCACCCTAAAGATTCTCCAATTCTACACCCAACAAAAAATATTTCCCTATTTATTTAGACTTAATTCCATGAATGAATTTCTCCTCCATGAAATCAAATGTGATCCTCACTCTGTTGTGGAACTCATACTCCATTTGCTGGATCATATGTTTCACAACATATTTTAACAATTAAATTGGCCAAATCAAAATGTAAATTAAGTTCGAAGTTGAAAAATCATCACAATTTATTTTATATTTTAATATTGACACATCATATTATCTTTCATTTCACCATATCTCAGAGTAGGAAGAAAGATTGAGGGAACTACTCAAATTTCATGAGAAAGACACAACAAAACACAAATTTCATATATAAAGGAAAGTTTATACAACACTAATAAACAAATAAAACTTATATGAAACTCTTTCTCAAAGCAAATCCCTTGTAGTCTTTCCTTAGTAATGCAGGAAGAAGATATCTCTCACTTTTCTCCTTCTTTAACTCTCTTACAGAAAGTTTCACACTAAATCTCACCACAAAAACTCTAACTTATAAAAGAAAAATCACTAATGGAGTCCAATATGACAGTGGAATGAAAATGGATTATGAAGAATGGTAAAATGAAGCGTGGTGGAATGTTTTGGAGTGAAAAGGAGTCCATTTCCTGATGAACTTCAGCCCCAAATAATGCCCAAGGCCGGATCTCCAAGAGGTACCTCCAAAAACTCTTAAAAAATCATTAAAATACATTGAACCTTCTAGAAATGGGGGTTGAACCGCCTTTAGCGCCGTCTGCACTGCGTAAAAATTTCAGTTGTTCTGTTGATTTGCGCCGTCGGCACTGCCCTTAGCTTGGTTGGCGGTGAGTACTTCTTCCAAAATGTCATTTTGACTCCAAATTCCATCCTTTTTGTTTCTTTTTTTGGTTTAAGTCCTAAAAATCAACAACCTATCAGAAAACATCAAAATACCTTCCATTAAGGTGAAATATCACCAAATATAAGTATAAATTATGGGTCTAAAAATGCATACATTTTCGGTGTATCGATAACCCATTGGGAAACTTGAAAAATTAAAGGAATCAAGCTTAAAAACCTTATTACCCTCAAGATTTGATAATTTGGAAAATAAGGAGAAAAAACTATCGATGAAAGAATTGATATTGCAAATGGGTAGTCAATTACAAAGTCAACGAGCTGCAATCAGAAACATGGAAAATCAATTGGGATGTATTGCTACGGCACTTAGCAATAGATCTCCATGAACATTGCCTAGTAATGTTGAAGTAAATCCTAAAGATCAGAACAAAGAGCAAATCAAAGCTATTCAACTGAGAAGTGGAAAAGAATTAGAAAATAGAGTTCAACAAAAATTTGAGGTTGAAAAAGATGAGGGGAAAAATGAAAAGATTGGTGAAGAGTTTGATTTTGAAGCAAAAAGTCCTATTAAACCATTGAAAATCACTATAGAAACACTTTTAACCTCCCGTTCCTCAAAGATTGAAGTAGAAACATAGAGATAATCAATTTTCAAATGTTTTGGTATTTTTGAGGAAATTAACGATAATCACTCCATTTTTTGAAGCTATGGAACAAATGCTAAGCTATGTGAAGTTCATAAAGGATGTATTTAATAAAAAAAAGGAAGTTCGTAAATAATGAGACTGTTACACTCAGTGAAAAGTGTAGCGCTATAATTCAGAGAAAGCTTCCTAAAAAACTAAAAGATCCTATAATTTTTACAATTCGTTGTGTTATTGGCAAACAATTTTATGGAAAAGCTTATGTGATTTAGGAACAAGTTTTAATCTTATATTATATCAATATTCAGAAGGTTGGGCTTATGAGATATTTTACCTACAACTGTAACTCTTCAGTTTGTTTATTGTTTAATTACCTATCTTAAAGGAGTTATAGAAAATATTTTGGTAAAAGTCAATAAATTTATCTCTGATAAATTTATCTTTCTTATGGACTTTATTGTATTAGATATGGAGGAAGATAATGAAATTCTTATCATTTTAGGAAGACAATTCCTTGCCACTTGAAGAGCTTTGATAGATGTGCAGAAAAGAGAACTGAGTATGAGAGTTAGTGATCAAGAGGTTACATTTAAAATAGTAAAATCAATGACATACCCTACAAAAGAGGAAGATATTGAATGCTTCAGAATGGATATTAACCAATATTTAAGCCATAAATATTTTAAGAAGACTTTTGAAAGAGAGTTTGAAAAGGAATATATGGAATATCAAGATGAGGATAAAATTTAAATCTATGGAAGTGAGTAAAGAGAATTTGGATTATGTTTAGGAAAAATATTAAATATTATATTTTAGAGAGAATAATAAGAATTTAATTTCATCTATTGAGAAACCTACTAAACTAGAACTAAAAACTCTTCTTGCACATTTGAAGTATGCATTCTTAGGAGATTTATTATCTGTTATAGTATCCTTAGAATTAGAATTAACTGATACTCAAGAACAACAGTTGTTGGAAACTTTAAGAAGATATAAGAAAGTCTTTGAATGGGCATTAACTGATTTTAAAGGAATCAGTCCTTCAATTTGTATGCATAGAATCTTATTGGAAGATTAATATGAACCAAGAGCTGATCCTAAAAGGTGATTATACCCTATGATGATAGAAGTTGTGAAGAAATAGATTTTAATATGGTTAAATGCTGGAAAAATATATCCTAATTCATACGGTACTTGGGTAAGTCCAATTCACTGTGTTCCAGAGAAAGGAGGTGTGTGGCTGTAGTGACAAATGATCATAACAAATTAATATCAACAAGGCAGATCACTGGTTGGAGAATCTGCATAGACTATAAAAAATTAAATTCTACCACCAGGAAGGATCATTTTCCTTTACCCTGTTTGGACCAATTGTTGGATAGATTGGTTGGGCATACATATTTTTACTTTCTAGATGGATATACCGGTTATCGTCAAATACCTATTAGGATCAAGAGAAAACAACATTTACTAGACCTTGTGAAACTTTTGCTTTTCGGCAAATGCTCTTCGAATTATGTAATGCACTTGCAACATTTCAAATATGTATGATTTCAATTTTTAATGATTTGATTGAAAAAGGTGTTATAGTCTTTATGAATGATTTTTTCATATTTGGAACTTCATTTGAAATCTGTAGAAATCATTTAGAGAAAGTTTCGGAATGTTGTGAAGAGACTAATCTTGTATTGAATTGGGGAAAATGTCAATTTATGGTCGCAAGAGGAATTGTGCTTGGGCATAAAATTTCATAATATGGCATGGAAGTAGATCCTGCAAAAATACATGATTTATCAAACTTACCTCCACCTACTAATGTAAGAGGATTTAGGAGCTTTTAGGACAATCTAGATTTTATAGAAGATATATTAAAGACTTTTCTAAAACTACTAAACACTTATGCCAACTTCTGGAAAAAGATACAAAATTTGAGTTTAATTAGGATTGCCTTACAACCTTTGAAACTTTAGAAGAAAAACTGATCACTGCTCCTATAATTATTTCACCTGATTGGGAGAAACCTTTTGAATTAATGTGTGATGCTAGTGATTATGCAATTGGTGTTGTTTTACGGCACAGATATGATAAGGCTTTTAAATTTATATGCTACGTTAGTAATACTCTTAATGATGCTCAAATTAATTACACCATCACTGAAACACAATTATTAGCCATTGTGTATGCTTTTAATGAGTTTAGGTCATATATGATTGGAGCTAAATGTGTTGTGCATATTGACCATTTGACTATTAAATATTTGATTCAAAAGAAGGATGATAAACAAAGATTAATTAGATAGGTACTTCTGATGAAAGAGTTTGATTTTGTAATAGTCGATAGGAATGGGACTGATAATCCAATTGTTGATCATCTATCTAGGCTAGATAAGAAGAAATACTTGATTTGGAAAGAGAAATTAATGAAACTGTTTTTGGATGGAAAATACCGTTGTATACTGATATTGTAAATTATATTGTTAGTGGTATTTTATCATATCGGCTGACAAAAAAGCAGGAAAAAAGATTCATTTATGATGCAAAATCATATTTTTGGTTTGATCCTTATTTATATAAACATTGCAAAGATTTAGAAATGAGATGATTTGTGTCTTATAGAGAAATTCAGGTAATTATCCAAAAATGTCATGATTCTGAATTTGTAGCCTTCTTGGAATGATAGAATTGTTCCTAAAATTTTTCAATCTGGATTTTATTGGCCTACTCTATTTAGAGATTTTAATATATTTATATAAATATGTGATCAATGTCAGAGAGTACGTAATATTTCAGAAAGAAATGAAATGCCTCTAAATTTTAATTTGGAAATTGAAATTTTTTATGCTTGGGGATTGGATTTTATGGGATCATTTATACCATCATTCAAAAATATTTATATATTGATTACAGTTAATTATGTTTTTAAATGGATTGTAGCAATCACTTTACCTCGATGTGATGCACGGACTGTTTCAATTTTTTTAACAAAAAATATTTTTACAAGATAAGAAATGCCGATATTAATAATTGCCGATGAAGGATCTCATTTTAGAAATACAACAATTGCAACATTAGTGTAAAGATATATTATAATGCATAAAATTGCAACTGTTTATCATTATCATACTAGTGGTTTAACTGAAGTATCTAATCGTGAAATTAAGAGAATTTTGGAAAAGAATGTTAATCCTAATAAAATGGATTGGTCTTTGAGATTAGATACTGTATTATGGGCATATACGACAACCTATAAGGCACCTATAAGAATGTTATAGATTAATTTTTGGGAAGGCTTGTCACTTGCTGGTTAAATTAGAGCATAAAGCTTATTGGGCAATAAAAGAATTAATTTTTCATTTTAAAAGATGCTAGTGAGAAATGATTGCTACAATTAAATGAGCGTGAGGAAATTAGTAATGAATATTACGATAAGGCTAGGATTTATAAAAAAAATATGAAAGAATGGCATGATCGCAAGATAAAAAAAACAGAATTTGAACCTAGATAGGAAGCTTTATTATATAATAGAAACTTGAAATTATTTCCTGGAAAATTGAATTATAGGTGGAAATAGCCATTCAGAGTTATAAAAGGTTACCCCAATGGAGAGGTTAATTTTGAAGACCCCATGACTGGAAAAATATTTAAAGTGAATGGGCACAGATTGAAATCATATTTTGATGGAAAAAGATTAGCTTTTAAAGAGACTGTATGGTTGGGTCAACCATAATAAGACTGGGAATGTCAGGCTGAAGGCTTTAAACCAAGTGTATTTTGGGAGGCAACACATATGCATCGTTGTTTAGTTTTCTTAGGAGTTTGTTTTATTTGAAATATTTCACATATATTTATGTTTAGGTCTTTATGAAGTCTATGCATTTGATAAAATACTCTAGAAACATCTTTATTTACCAAATTTTATGGAAAAAATTGAGAATTTAATGGATCAAAATCGAAACGGTGAATTTTTTGGAACTGGACCATGATGCGCTGAATTCCAGAGAGCTAGCGCATGATGCGCTAGGGTACCGAAAACGATTAAAAACATGTCAAATGGTAATTTTTGGTGGTTTCTTCTCCATATAACTTCAAAAAACTGACTCCAAAACATATTTTAAGGGGGGAAATGAAGGAAGGGTCACTTCTTTTCAAATTCTATGGCTTCCCACTCTAAAAACTCTGCTAGATTTGAAATTTTCATCCGGAGAAAGTTCATTAGTCTTGATGCGCAAAAGTTACATGATCGAGTTCTATTGAAATAGAGGCTTATCAAAGAATAGGGATTTGTGAATTGAGGATTCAACACGCCGAATACTCGAGTGGATGATAATATTGAGCAGAGGCACTGGAAAGTGCTTTGCTATACTACCATCGCTATTGTTGTTCTTGTAATAAAAGAGTTTTATGCAAATCTTCATGAGATCAACTTAGGGATGATCTATGTGTGAGGCAAGTTTGTGCAATTCACTCCAAGAATAAATGAGATGTTTATAATAGAGAATGTGCCTATCTGTCATTATACAAATTTCACCTCTATAAGAGATAATATGAATGAACTCTACCGCTACCTTACGGATGAAGATGCGAATTGGGATACCAGAGATGATAGAAATGTATGTTTTCCCTCATCATTTTTAAATCTAATTTTGTAAGCCTGATACTTCTTCATTGCATCAAAATTATTGTATACCATAAAAATTAGCAGGGAATCAGAATTTAGGTGCAAGTTAATAAAGAGAGTCACATTTTATTTCATGGGAGTTATTTCATGGGAGAGTTTATTTCATGGGAGAGTTTTTCATCCATGGGATTGGGTGCAAATAAATAGAGAAATATTCTTTATTGGATGCAAAATTATAGATTTTAAGGTGACAGATTAATAATCTCAATTTGGTCCAAATTATTGAAAACTGATGCAAGATTATTAGCCCTCAGGTGAGGAAGTAGTGGGAGCTCTGGTGTGGCAACAAGTATCCTCCCAGCCAAACTACGGAATTAGGGACCAAACTCTGGATTACTCAATGTTCTTTATAACACCCGGAAGAGATTAAGAAATAGGATTGCTCCTATCTGGTATATATATTCAAATAATTACAATTTTTTCACAATCCATATACTAATTATAAAAGGTGAAGAATGCTTTCATAAAATTGAACTTTCCGTCAAAATAAAAACTTTATTTAGTTTTCCTAATTTTACTTTTGAAAGTTAGTTTTTAGTTAGTTAACTCTGTTTTTTCAACTGCATTTTATATAGCATTTACCTTATTAGTTAATATTCAAACTTCACACTTTACTTTTGTTTTTGTATTTTTAATTATAAAATAATTTCAGAAACTTATTTTAAGGATTTTCCAACTTTCGTGTGGGATCGATATCTAGAACTCCACTAGAGCCCATTATTACTCTAGAAATATGTATACTTGCATTGATTTTAATGGGGATTTGGCAGTTTAAAGAGAGTTTAAAAAGACAAACTCTTTTCATAAAAGGTATTTTTTTTGGATTATATTACATATTTATTATATATTTGTTGTGTAGAATTTTGTAATATTAAAAAATATTTGCAAAATTTACACACTAGACTCGCCCGCATCAGGTATCGACCTCAAAAGAAGGTAATCAGAATTTACGTACTGACCCAGAAATGGGAATTAAAATTTAGGTATCAATTCCAGAAATAGAATCGGATGTCTTACTCCATTTTAGGTGTTCTTAAATCGATCTCAAGGATATTGACAATAGGATGCCTTTCCCATTTAAAGTGGTCTTAAACCTATCTCGAAGAAGGGATCAAAATTTAAGTACTAAACCCAAGATGGGAATTGAAATTTAGGTATCAACTTCAGAAAGAGAATCAGATGCCTTACTCCACTTAAGGTGTTCATAAATCGATCTTAAAGATATTGAAAATGGGATGTCTTACTCCACTTAAGGTGGTTTTAAACCTATCTCGAAAGAAGGGAATCAAAATCTAGGTACTGACCCCGAGATTGGAAGTGAAATTTAAGTATCAACCCCAGAAAGAGAATCAGATGTCTTACTCAATTTAAGATGATCTTAAACTGATCTTGAAGATATTGAGAATACCTTAAGGTGTTCATAAATCGATCTTAAAGATATTGAAAATGGGATGTCTTACTCCATTTAAGGTGATCTTAAACCTATCTCGAAAGAAGGGAATCAAAATTTAGGTACTGATCCCGCAATGAGAATTGAAATTTAGGTATCAACTCCAAAAAGAGAATCAGATGCTTTACTCCATTTATGGTGGTCTTAAACCAATCTTGAAATATTAAGAATAGGATGCCTTAATCAATTTAATGTGGTATTAAACCTATCTTGAATGAAGGGAATCAAAATTTAGGTAACCCTGAGATGGGAATTGAAATTTAGGTATCAACCCCAGAAAGAGAATCAGATGCCTTACCCCATTGATTGTGGTCTTAAACCAATCTAAAAAATATTGAGAATAGGATGCCTTACTCCATTTATGGTTGTCTTAAACCTATCTCATAAGAGGGGAATAAGAATTTAGGTTCTGACTTTGAGATGAGAATTGAAATGTAGGTATCAACCCCAAAAAGAGAATTGGATGCCTTACTCCCTTTAAGGTGGTTATAAACCTATCTCAAAGATATTGAGAATAGGATGCCTTACTCAATTTAAGGTGGTTATAAGCCTATCTAGAGGATATTGAGAATAAGATGCCTTACTCCATTTAAGGTGTCCTTAAACCTACATAAAAAGAAAGGAATCAGAATTTAGTTACTAACCCCGAAAGTGTAGGTGGAAATAAGACGTCTAAGCCTACCCCAAACGGAGAATTGGAATTTAGGTACTGACTTTAAAAAGAGGGATTAAACTTTAGGTACTGACCCCAAGAACAACATGAAAATAGTAAAGAGATGACCCCAAGAACAACATGAAAATAGTAAAGAGAATTTGTGGTGTTCAAGTCATAGATATGTGACATGTGAAGATTGACATTGGTGAGGAAAATTTGTGCGACTTTGTGCAGAGTATGAAACTTCATGGGGATGTGAGGTGATTGGTGCAAACCAAGACAATCATGTTGTTTAAGCAAAGAGTAAGAAACCTCAAACTCGAGAGAATCAAACTCGAGAGAAACATCGAGAGAAACAAACTCAACAAATTTATTTTCTTTTCTTGTTGTATTTATCACATTTAATTATCAAAGTATATTTTTTAAAATTTAATTTTTGTTGGTTGATTTTTTAAAAGGATATTATATTTTTTTATCATCAAATTTTTTTATTATTTTGTTCTTTGTTCATTTTAATTCAGAACCAACGTTTGGTTCCAACACACAAAAGGGTAATTTGACAAATATGTTGAAATATGAATGAAATTTCATTAATTTTCTTCAAACAGGTGTTAAAAATTGAATACATGTTGAAAGCATCAAAAGAGACAATCATGTTGAATACATCTAAGAAACATATGATGAGTACATATCATTGATGCTGCTCTGGCGTAGTACAAAAGGTGACAATTATTTTTTTGTCCTCTGTGGGACGATCTCTTGATCAAGCTGACCTACCAACCGACGCTCCAGGACAAGAATTTCTATTTCCATGTACTTAGAGGAACAATCATCTCATAGCTCATTTGGCTTTAGCTCCTTTAATTTTGGATCCGATTGAAATCCTAATGGTATCTTTTTGTCATCCATACTTCTCAATGTAATGGAAAATATGCATATTTTACTGCTGTAAAATAGTGCTTGGTGAGGCCGATTACGTTTCCCTTAAAAATTAGTACCGAACCCACCACCAACGGAATGGAAACTGATCCTCTGAATTCACCGGGTCCGACAACGTTGATTTCTTTCAAAAAAAATGTCACTTTTACTCATGAACGAGACTGTGCAGAAAGGACTGACAAAATTTTGGTGATCTATATCTAGGGGATACAACCTATTTCAAAAGCATTCCACTGGCAGCATGCTCCATCTGACCATCTATTTATCATCCACTTTATTTTGGAGGTAATGGATCTACCTCGTCGTGTCTTAAGTTCCTCGGGGGGTTCCCTATCAATCCTTAGTGAAATTGTAGCAACAAACACATTGAATGGTTATCTTGCCTTTTCCACGCATCCAATTTTTGTGGTTCTGAATAAGTTCTTTTAATAAAAAGGCCAGCTCAACCTTTATTTCTTAGGTCAAGTACGCTGTCAAGAATGCTTCTTTCTTCACTTTCAGAAATTACTCTGGTGTACAGTTCCAGACCTTCCCGTATAATGAAAAATTTTATTTGTATTTTCTCGTAGAATTTAAATTCTCATCTTTCAACTTTGTTCATCATTTTTAGTTCTGCTATGGGAATCCTCTAAGATCGTCAAGGCAGCTCCCTTATCTCCACATCTGTAGGATACCATGTCTGAGTTGGTTGCATAGCTGAGTATCCAGGTAAACTGGCTCCTGCCATCTCGTGACGGTGGCTATGAACTCTACAAAAATATTATAGTGGCTTAAGTGTAGAACATTGCATGTCAAGCATTCCACGAATGCTCCTCTAGTTGATGTTTGAATAGGAAATTCAATGTTGTACAACGGGCAACCCTTGTAAACTTCATCTGGTACTGTTGGTGGTATCTGCCTTGTAGGAAACTCAGACTTGTCCTCTTTAGCAGGCGGACTAGTAGAAGTCTCTCTCATGCAAGGATCATAGATTTTTCACTCATGAATTGGGTTATGTAAGTTTTCTACCTCTTTCAGGCGTCTTTTCTCTTCACGTAGGAAAGCTCTGTCTTTTTGATGTTTGTCATTTATGCATTGAGTTCTTCTTAACGATGCATCTGGCAGTCTCTCATCATAAGCATTGACTAGATGTCCTGTTGGTGAAGTTTTGATGGACAGCATGCGACTAGTCCCTTCCATCAGATTCTGCTACGCTATCACTTTCTTCCTCTTCAGTGAGGAATTCTCTTTAGTGCTGATCTTCAACAACGTTGGTTGTCCTTTTTTTTCTCAATGACTCACCACGTCTATCCAGGAACCCTCAAAGTCCATGTCGACCTGACCGGAGTCCAAGTCGAGTCTATGATGGCGTCTTGAGATGCCCTTGCCTCGTTAAGTGAGAGATTCCATCCATCCTTGAAAGCAAAAATCAGATTCTGTCCTGACATTTTTTTCTACAGATGACAAAAAAAAAACATCGGTGCGCTGAAATGTAGTAGAAACAAAAACAAAACTAAACATTTATTAGAAAAATTTTTTGTGTGTACGTGTGCGAGGACTATATTTTATTTTTGGGTAAGGAGCATTATTTGGCTCCTTGCATGTTGATCCAAAAGAAAACAAATACAAGATTTGGGAGGGGTCCCCTATCTAAAAACCAAAAAAACACAGAACTCACACGGAACTCACTCATAAGGGTGACCCATCCACAAACAGACTCAACTCAAGCAGAAGGGAGAAAAAAAAAACATTGCATATATAAATAAATATATATATATATATATATATATATAT